>NC_137934.1:370000-655000 GCF_963969265.1 Rhamphochromis sp. 'chilingali' | reverse complement strand
GCTTGGCCTGTCGATACCTGTCAGCTGCCTCCGGAGTCCCACAGGCTAACCAAGCCCAGTGGGACTCTTTCTTCAGCCTGGTGGCTGGAAATAGAAATGTTAGTTTTTAAATTTCATCAAATTTTTTTGAATATATATAAAACAATAAACATCAAAGTTTTTACTTAGACACATTTATCATGTAGAAAAATGAATGCATGTGTTTGAAACTGCACTTCTTTAGCTTACGTTGAGATCAGGGATTGAGTTTGATCAGTTAGGACCAAAGTGGACTCGATGTAAAATGAGTATGTGTCCCGTTTCCTGACATCCTGAAAAACTATTTTGTTACATTTGTGAAAACTTAAAGATCTGGGAACAATATTTTATTACTTTTCATCATAAACTGTTTTTTACGTGATGCAAAAGTAGGACATTCTACTCGACCGCTTTCTGTTTCAACATTGGGGCTACAGGAGTGACACTGACTGGCACTATTAAGCTACATTATCACGACTCTGTAGCTCCTGGCATCTCCACCCAACACCTTTTCTATTCCAAGTTGGCATCAGAGGAATTATTTGAGGTAAAAGATGAAGACAAATATTACCATTAGGATGTTTTATGGCGTATGCCGACTCAGTTTCCCCCCTCGCTCGCTCTCCCTTTCCTCCATCTGTGCCACTCACTTTCTCTCTGTCTCCCAACGGGGATGAAAAGGCAAGGAGAGAGAAAGGAGGAATAGAAAACTGAGTGAGCGCTGTCAATAGCAGTGAGTTCACTGCTAATCTGGCTACACTACAAAGGTTAGCAGATCTGACTGTCAATAGTGTCTTGTGGGGAGGAGGGAGGAGACACGGAGGTGAGGTGGTGTAGGGAGGGGTGGTCGCTTTGAGAGAAAGAGATACTTTGATATTTCGGAATGTTAGAAGGGTGAATGTGGAGAACTGGAGGTTGGGGATCTAATTACCGGGCCATAATTGGGGGCTGGGGAATAGGTTGCCGTCCTCTCAACTCGCTGCAGATCAATTATGTTAAGAGAACATCTGTAAGTAGAGCTTAATGAGGTCCATTAGAGCAACATGCGCTGCCTTCCCTAACGGTGCTTGTCAGCTTCTTGGATGAGCTGGAGTGTGCTGCTGACTGGGGACCTGGTGGAGGGGCTTAAATAGGAGAGGAGGCTCGACTGTGCGCTGCTTTTCCCTGTCAGAGAAACAGAGAGACACACAGAGATACAAGCAGGGAAGGAGAAGGGGGAAAGGGATGCTCTGTGAGAGAGCTGCAGGAGCCACAGAGCAGCGAGGGGAGCAGAGTTTAGGGTCAAAGCTCAGCTATTAACAGTTATCAAACCATAAAACTTTGGCGGCAAAGTTTTCTTTAGAAAAGCGGGAGCTGGCCGAGCTCTCACAAAGTTACCTTCTGGAGATTTTCATTCAAAGTCAAGAGAACACAGAAGACGAAACCACGGCAGTATTTGTTTTGGGCATCCCTGGCTGTAGCTCCTTCAAGGTATGTGTTATCAGTGCTCTGCTTCTCTTGGTTCAAAGCTTAGCCCCAGCGAGGGCTGCGTGTAAAGAGCTGGTTGAGCTCCCAGGGAAGAGATCGGATGGAAATGTAGCAGATTTGCTTCCTGCTGAAATGTCATGTATGCAAGGCTGTTCAGAGCGTGTCTGGTGTTGGTGCACGTTCGTTTGTGTCTTCATTACAGGCTGATGGTTGGGGTCATAGTGTGTAGCAGAAGTCCCCTTTCTCCGGTTTTGCGTTTGGCAGAGTACTGTATGGTGCATGACAAGACCCGGCTAGCCGCGCGATGCTCACCGCTCCCCCCGCTCTCCACATACACTCCTGCTTTCTGTCTTCATCTTATATTCATACGGAGAATGAATAATTGGCTGAACACAGCAAGTGAAAGGAGGGTGGAAGGGCACCAGGAGAGGGGTGGAAGCCTCACACACACTGCAGCAGATTGCATGATTACCGAGATAGGCCTCCTTGAAATAATTCAATCCATGACAAAACCTAATTACTGGCAGGTAATACCCTGTCAGCTTTAATGCATCTCATCACTCATAATGGCGCGGAGAGCATTTTATGACCCAACTCATTATTGCTGCATTTTTGGCTGGAGTTGCATGCCAACTATTGACTTGTGTCTCCTCCTTCAGTGCCTTCCACACTTTCATTTGTCTATCATCATATTTATATGACACATCTGTGTGTGTGATAGGGAGCAGTGGTGCGGTGGGGAGGAAGGTATGGGGTAACCATACCGTGACACTCGGGCCTCCTCGCTGCCTCGTCTCATCTAAACTAGGTCGCTAATTGATGCACGACTTGACACGGAAACCTGGCGAATGCATTTGTCCTTTAATACAAGAATGATTAAAAGCAACTATGGCGAGATGATAATCAGAGTTGTTGATGTTAACCCAGCTGGAGACCTCCCTTTGCCACAGGCTGGTGTAATCACAGAGCCATTATATGCACTGTGATGTTTGCATTTTCTCACACTAGTCTTTTACCAAACAAAAGTGCAAGCAGTAGACAGTGCTTTCTTTCTCTTTTGGGGGCTTAAACTCGGACTGATCTTTTTAAATGTTAATAATTAGAACCCTGTGCAGATGTACTGTAGGCTGAAATAAACAATGCAAGGAGTTACCTCTGTGACTCTCTGAGAGCTGCTCATCTCAATATTAGTGTCAGTGTTAGGAGTAAACTGCTCTACCTACACGTGGACTATTGCATTTGCTTCTGTATCTATAATGTAGACCCTCCAAAATCAAAGAAAGTGGGCGTGTACGGGAGGCATCCTTTAAAAACAGCTGCTAATAACTGATCATATCGTGTCACTGCTGAGAAGACTGGAGGTGGGAGAATACTAAGAGAAACTTCAGTCTCTGACAGACCCGAGCTCCCTGCAGCTTCCACCTGTAGCTAGCTGCTGACACACCAAGCAGTCGCTCCTGGAAGTCTTTGTTTCCAAGCTCCAGGTCAATGTGGCGACCTGCGCTGCCAGTTGCTCCAACTCTGGCAATCTGTAGCTGCTTCAATTCGCTGCTTTAGTTTAGGCTTCGGTTGAAACTTGCTGAGAGAGGTGAGTGATCAGAAGAATGAGCCTCACTGAAAACAAAGGTGACAGAAATAGCGTCGAAAACAAGGCTTCATACGTGTAAGAGTTTGGGAAGAGCGCGCTTACTGCTCGGTGAGGGAGCCGCTGTGCGTAACCTCTGCTCTGCCTGCTGATGAGTCAAGCAGCATGCAGCAGGAGCCGCTGTGATGAGGTTGCCAGTGTCGTGGAGGGGAAGCATCTCTTTGTCGTTCTGTCATTCGCTGCCTGCCTCTCTCTGCGCACCGATAAACGTGCTCTCACACACTGTGCGACGCCCGACGGGAGCAAACGCATCCGCCTGCGTTTTATTAGCCGGCGTTTCTCCTTCTCTTCATTCCACTTTGGCCGCCGTGCTGGATTGTTCCCTCTCTAACAAAGCCTGATCTCAGTCTGCCTGCAGACAGCTGATCTCCGGTCCAGGCGGTTCCGGGTTGCATGGTGGTGCTTCGGCTGCTCCAGCGGCTCAACAAATGCAGAAAAGGGAGAAAAGTTTCGGTAAGACGCTTTCTTTGGCTTCGGCTTGTATGAACGGAACGTTTTCTGTGTGTTTGGAGTGTTCTGCGACGACAAGTTACAGCATCTCTGCGTCGAAGGCGACGCGTTCACATCTGACCTGCTTTTGCTAGAAACGATCCATTATCTAACTTGCCTCATTTTATCGAGAGCACCTCACGAATGCGTGAGAGCGGTGTGCGTTTGTCGGTAATTAAACGGCAGACAGGTCCACACGGTGCTGTTCCATGTGTTTGTGCGAGGTGCGTGGAAATGCGAGTCTGTGAAATCCGTCATTGGCCTCTAACGATAATGCGCTCCCACGACAACAGTGATTAAACTCGGGGTGAAAACGCGAGCATCAGCTCGCACTGGAACACCGTTGTTGTCTCTGTTCGCCGTCCTCCATTCGTTCGGGATTCACACGATGATGCTGCGGACGCGCAGCAGCAGCAGCTTAGAAGCCCACAATGAACGGGGGAAAGGGAGGCTACGAGCCAGCAGCAAGTGAACAGATATGATTAGTACTCCGAGCTTTCTTTGGGAGCTTTTGTTCAGCACTTCCCCGGCAATCGAAAAAGCGAAGCGGCCACATTCCTGCCGTGCTTCCCCTCCTCTCTGCCGAGTTTATGGCACAGTAAAAGGGCTGTGGAAACTCTTGCTTCTTTTGGTTTGGTAATGAGTCGCGGGGACTTTGTAGTGTTAACGAGGCCGGACGGATCAGTGCCGCTGAGCGGGCGCGGGGGAGCAGCCATGCGCTCCGTTCTCTAAATCCAGCCAATTAACAAATCGGCAGCCCCAACACAACACAAACGAGCTGAGCCGCCTCCCGCACCGCGGCGAGAAAAACTAACTTTTTACAGAATTTGTGGGAGATTAAAAGGACGCACATCTGTTTTTACAGATTATTAATAGTTTGTAAACACATGTCATTCAAACTGCATCGTTTCCTGCTGCTGAACACATTCAACGCAGTTTTCATGTGACATTTAAACACGATAGAGGACGCTGTGTTTATTCCAGTGAACAGCAGGTTCAAGTTATCTGGTAATAAATACTGATCATTCTGCACTTACAACTAAGCCAACTAACATAATAAAACTATGTTAGTAACCTCAAAGGACAAACGACTACAGCGACACGGTGCAGCCCTCAAACTCTGACAGGTTTTAATATTTAAAGATGACCCGAGCTAAACATGCAGCTTAAACACTGTGGTCTGTGTGTGTGGGCGGGGGTGGGGGACAAAGGGGAGTGGGACCGTGCCACTCCTCGGAGAATGGCAGGAGAATACTAATTCCAGCCTCATGCAAAAACTCAGTGACCCCCACCTTCTCACCGCCTCAACGGCCCAACAAAGGCTTCCCATAGTTAGCTCAGGCCAAACAATACAGGCCACTGCAAACCTCCTCGGCTCTAACCACACCCCCAAAGACTAAGGTGCAAAAGAGCTGGGAAACTGTGGCGTGGGGTCTGTGTGGGCATGCACTGAAACTCAGTGTTTTCATTCATGGTTGTGTAAAAGCTGCTCTGCCTGGACATAATCAAATGTAAGGCAAACATGTGTGCTAAGGTCAGAAAAGTGTCGGGTTCCTGTAAGAAGTGTTTCTTTAATCAAACAATGCACCACATCCTGCTCTGACTGATGTGCTAATCAGGGAAACTGTTGTTTCAGTCTGAATTATAAATGTTGCACAGCTCGTCTTTACTGTAACACCTTTATGGAAGCTGCTGCAGTCTTTGCACTAAACCTCATTCTGGATCTACTTTGAACTGCTCCCTGATTCACAGCAGCTTTGCATGTTTGATTTGCCAGATTTTTCTTACAACAGGTGCAAAAGCCCAAAGGTATTTATGTCTTCTCTGGACGGGGCCGATCTGTAAACCACTACACTACGGAGCTCTTATTGTAAATATTCCCAAATAAAGGAAAACACCACACACACATACCTACAACATACATACATGTAGTAAATGTCATCACAGTTCCCAATTAAAAAACAAATCTGTAACTCTGAGCATTTTGTGATAACACTGACTGTACAAACACGACAGTGTAAGACTGAGGGCTGCATTAAAATCAAAGCACATTATCCCTGATTTTATGTCTTATTTCACTTTTCTTGTCAATGTTCTTAATTGCCATGATTTTAAACAGTGCATTACATGTATGTAACTTGAGGTCTAGTTCTCTGTTTATCCAGGTTTTGATTTTTTTTCATTTAATCGTTCTGTGATCCTTCATGTGTTTACCTGCTCGATGATTTTAAAGCTTTGTTTGTGCTTCTCCCAGGTATACAAATGCTTTCCGTCCAGCCGGACACCAAGCCTAAAGGCTGTGCCGGCTGTAACCGGAAGATCAAGGACCGCTACCTGCTGAAGGCTCTCGATAAGTACTGGCACGAGGACTGCCTCAAGTGTGCCTGCTGTGATTGCAGACTGGGCGAGGTGGGATCCACTCTGTACACCAAAGCCAATCTCATCCTGTGTCGAAGAGACTACCTACGGTAAGAGAGACCGCTGACGTTTTGGCAGTAAGCGAACGCAGCACACCAAGTGTTAAATGTTCGATTGTATTTTCAATGTGTATTTTATTTTTATCTTCTTAGTATTTTGTTTCATATATAATCTTTTTAAACAGGCACTAGTAACCATCACAGGAGTGTGAGCCAATCTTCCTAAATTGGTTCCAGGTAGTAACTGCATCGGTGTATCGGAATAACAAGGGTCAGTTATGTACATAATTCTTTAAAAAAAGACTGACAGCATGATGTTACAATATTAATGTATCTACTCGCTGAAATGTGATGATTTTATTGGAAATGGCAGCAACTCTGATATTGAAACATTATCATGATTAATAAAGTTAAAAGGTAATAAAGTGCCTGAAGAACTTTTACTTGATTTTCCGCGCAGTCCGACCCATAAATAGAAACGTTATTTCACATTAGCAGTGACACGTCCTTTATAGCTTCTCTCGCCTACAAACTGGGACATGGTGGAGTATTTTACTACTGTGACGGCAACTGCAACATAAGAACTGTTGTTACTAAATTTTAAAAAGGAAACTTATTCGTTTGTATCTAAAAATGTGAATATTTTATTTTCATTTTCAGACTCTGTCTCTGTGGGCACGTGTGTGATAAGTACAAAAACAGCAGAAAATAAATAAGTTAGTGATTCTGTAACAACAGTCACAAAGAGTCAAAGCACCGGAAACAATAAACCTCGTCACAGTAATTCATTATCTCTCGAACCTAATTGGTGCACAGCAACATTTCATTATGACCAAACGATTCATGCTCTCTTTTTGTGTAATATTTTATCTATTTATCAGTGTGTGCGTTTCAGTAGTACTGTGTAACCAAGTGTGTTCACGTGGTCTGCATATTCACTGGAACAGACTGTAGTTTCGATACGTACAAATAGAAATAGAAGATTTTATTTGGCAGAAATCGAGTGTTTCTGTGCTCCTGTATAGAAACACAATCGTTGGTATATTTGTAAGTATAACCACTAATAAAACACTGGATCATTTAACTTCTTTAAATGGGAATAAAATCTGGAACTAATCATTTTTTAATTTTACAGACAAGGTTTTAATTATTTATTTATTTTAACACTGCAATGAATTGTTTTTTCATCCACTGTAATGCAGTAAACATTAGCAACAGTAAGTGTTTCCCTTCTAACAATCATCTTTGTTAGAAGCTTTTGAATAAATCAAACATTAATTATCCATCAGGGTCGTGGGTGGCTGGAGCCAATAAAAATGAATTATTTCCAATTAAAATCTTTTTAAAGAATGTAACTATTATTATTATTAAAATTTCAAATATATCCATTTCTGACTTTACGTCATCACAAAGACGATTCTGAAGATACTGAAACACTTTAAGTTCGATCCTTTCTGTGTTGTCGTGGCCTCCTGTGGGCTGATGTCAGGAAACAGCTGCTGTTGTTTTTGAAGTTACGTTCATGTTAAATCAGCTTGTAGTTTATGGCGAGCCGCCATTACAACCTTGAAGTTTAATCTGCATGCGGTTTGTGAAATTGTTAAATTTTTGGATTTGTGAGAATGAAAGTTTTGTAATTTCACATCGATGCTTAGCGCTGTGATGAGGTCACTCTTCTGTTTTAGCTAAATGTTTTAATGGAGTTCGAGTAGGATATGAAGACATGAAGGTTTCTGACAGCGTTACGTTTCTTCTTTGCAGCTCTTCCATCAAAGTCGACTGAATGAGACTTCAGTCTCAGCTGATGCAGGTTTATAAACAGCACATTTGCATAATGACTGAAAGCAGCACCTCTGACTAACGGTGAGCCGCAACGTCAGTTTCATGGTCATTAATACGGAAATTATCATGACCATTGATCAACAGCCACACTGATCAATGGTCATTGTTAATCAGCGGTGCTGGTTTCAGATGAACAGATTCAACTTTTGGGACTGACAATAAACCGTTCATGGAAGCTGTAGCAGAGTTCATGCTGTCATAGCATCACAGGGGTAAAATGAGCATGTTGTGGGTGTTGTCCTCAGTAGTGTTAGAGTTTAACACCTGAGAGAGCATGCCCGGACCGAATCAGCATCACGTCCCACAAAACCTGATGTTAGCGGGTTTTGTTTGCAGAGAAGTGGCTGCAGTATGCTGCACTGTGATCATGTTCTCACATCCTCGGCCAGTTTGACAGCTATGGACAAATTTATTAATAATAGTAAACGGATTGTTCCTTATGCAGCGTTTTGGTTTGGGGTTTTTGTCCTGTCCAAGCAGAATTATGGTCTGAATCCTTTGTTGTGTCAAACATATTTGCTCTCCCGGGAGGAGCACCGTAGCCTCGCTGTAGGCTCCTCTTGTTAACGTTTTTGTTTTATTTATTTACTTTATTATTCATATTGTCTTGTGGATGTTATGCTGCATCAGTCGGGGGGCGAACACCAGACTGAACAATAAGCAAAGAAATAGAAAAAGGAGAATCCCCCAGAACAGATCCCAGGCCCCCAGGAGGCTGCTAGACTTACGCAGACCCCCAGCAAGAGACACGGGGAGCTGGGGCTGCAGCTGAGCACCACCAGCCACGTGATGGAAGTGATCAGTGCGGACCAGAGAGAAATACACTCGTCCAACCACTGAGTAATATACAAACTGGGCATAGGGCAGTGAGGACTGTATGTGTGATGTATTTGTTTCCATGTTAGCTTTGGCTACGATGCACAGCTTGGCTGAGGCTGGGATACACGTGTGGACAGCTGCTATTCAACAAACCTGCTGTTGTTCATTCCAGATTTTGAAAATGTTGTATTCACTTCTCATGCCATGACAGAACATTTAGTTGATTTAACCTGTGATATCATCTTCTGCCATATTTAGTAGAGGAATATAGTTCAATAGTGTTACGTTCTTTGTCTGGGCGTGTATTGAACGCAACAAGAAATTGGCCCACTCCCACTCCCACTCCACCAAAGCAAGAAAACAAACAGTATCTTTTAAAGTGCTAAGCAGCCATTTATTTGCTTCAGCAGTGAGCAGTGTTAAAAATAACAAACAGAACTCCCTGATGGTCCCTATGCTTTCCTACACAAATGAAAAACAAGACAATTCACTTACCAAAGTTTCTAAATGACAAACAGGAGAAAACTCAATCAACAAAAATGGCTCCTCACGCCTACCAGGCTGCTGCAGTGAAGGATATATACAAGGGGAACAAAATACACAATTGCTGCTTTACAAATCTATTACAGCTATTTACAAAATTAAGATACTAACAACACACACACACACACACACACACACACACACACACACACACACACACACAGTTATACTTGCACATCAATGGGCAAAGACACAATGACTCAAAACACAGGCTCTTTGTTGGATGTGGAGGCTAGTAGAGAGGGGGGGCCAGGTGGCTGTCATCCGGTAGTTAAATACTGGAGGTGATCAACCAATTATCCAATCCCAGGACAGGAAGAGACTCCGCCCAGGTGTCCACCTCCTAAGAGAAGAAGGGGAAAAACCCACAGCCATCCTCTGGTGGGAGGAGTCACATAAACAAACACTGACAACATTGGATCATAACAATAGCTGGTGGAAAAATGTATACATAAATTTGTAATGTTACCCAGCTGCAGTGGGGTGGTGGAGGTGATTTACTCCAGCTAACAGAGTATTCTGATACTGATGAGAACTTATCAGTGTGATCGTTTTAAGAAGACAAGTTTATTTGTTCCAAAGGAAAAGCAGCACATTGTCAGCATGCAGGCTTATCTTATGGTCTGTAGTTTCATTTTGAATTTCTTTAACATCTACGTTTTTCCATACAAACACCCAAAAGTGAGGAGGGAAGTGTGCAGCCCCGTCTGGTGGCCCTCCTGACATTGAAGGTTTGGGAAGTAAGATCATTTATCCTAACACTGCATTTAGATTCAATGTATGAAGACTGAACCATCCAAATTTGTGCAGATTCTAATGAAAACTCCCAGTTTACCTGTTCAAAAGCTTTCTCTGCATCTAAAGACACAGCCATGGCTCCTAATTTGCTGATGAAGCAGTAATCTGTTACATTAATTAGTCTGTGTGTATTATTGGCTGAGTGTCGACCACTGATAAAACCTGTTTGGTCAGATGAATTATGAATGGAGAGATTGTTTTCATCTTTGCAGTGAGAGTGGGTGACAGCTGGATGGGACTGTAGGATCTATGCCTGCTGTAAGAGTTCATGTTTGGATGCTGTCGTTGGCCAATGTTCTGTAAAACTCTGCTTTTCCTGCTCTGCTACAATTTTACAAAATCAAACTCTGAAAAGTGATACATACAACATGCATTTTTGCACTGCGTCATGTTTGTTGCATTCAGCACACAGTAACGAGTGTGTGTGTGTCTGCTGTGTTGCCCTGCTAGATGTTGCAAAGTAACAGACCAGAGGAGAGAGTAAGATGAGATGTACTTTATTAAACCCGAATTGGGAATTATTTTGTTATTGCAGTTAATACGACCAGTACTACTACTACTACTACTAATAATAATAATAATAAGTGCCTGGTGCGTGTATAGACACACACAGATATATGCAGATGCACATGTGTGTGTGCTATACAGTGTGTTATGAAAAGCACTATTGATTAGTCAAATCGGACTCAATTATTATTCGTAATTGAAACAAAAGTTTAAAAAGTATTTTAGTTTCTTTAAATTCAAATCGTCTTCCCTGATAGCAGTGGGCAACATCCTGTCCCACGATAGACACAGACATTGTAGTTGTCTTCCATCTTCCATCCATCATTTCTAATAAACCTGCTGTTCAGCTCGACTTTTCTTCCTCCTGTAGGATCCTTTGTTTCTGTTTGGGCTCCAAAACGTTGGACTCGTCCCCCTCTTCAGATTCGACCAGCAGCTCCAACAGGAAACATGTTCTCGACAGCGTTCTCACCGTCAAACTAGTTTGAACTCACTGTATTATTTTTCCCAATCTACCTTTGTGTCCACATCGAGTCCCGTGCTTCTAGAGTTTCTACTTTTAACATTACACTTAAAACTTGTGGATCACATGACCCTGAAAACTCCTTAGTTACAGCCTTTGCTCAGCCTGCTGTGATACACAATGACTCTACAGCAGGTTCAGTGCTCTGTGGTTTCTACTGGGACAACTGACAGACTGCACTCCTGGAATTCCCTCGTGGTCTTGAGTAGCATTCCCACCTTATTGCTGAAAGACGTCTGATTGCCCAGGATGAGACTGTTCATATTTCCTCCCTTTTGCTCTTTAGCTCCAGCTCTCAGCTGTTTCCTCTGTAGATCATTCAGGACAGCAGGTTTGGTTCAGTCCAGTCACAGAGGTATATTCAGTGCCATCAGCTGTTCAGTGTAAACAATGCAGCTCACAGAAAAACAACCACATGAAAAGTGTGTGTAATACATTTCTTACTTATTAAAAGTAACTCAGAATGTGATGAAGGAAAAAACACAGGAGCTGCCTCGACTGTACTCAGAGTATTTATGCCTAAAACACTTGTTAACACAGTACAATGTAAATGTTGTTTTTTGATTACTTTAAATAACTTTAAGTTACATTTATATAAGCGCATGCAGATACTAAATTGCCCATAGGTGTGAATGGTTGTCTGTCTCTGTGTGTTGGTCCTGCGACAGACTGGCGACCTGTCCAGGGTGGACCCCGCCTCTCGCCCTGCGACAGCTGGGATAGGCTCCAGCACCCTCGCGACCCTGAAAAGGAGAAGCAGAAGCAGATGGATGGAGTTAAATCTATGACAGTTTTTAGAGCAGGGCTCCGTGATGTGAATGACCCTGAATATGTGGAGTGTTTCGTGTCCACTTTGATAAGTGAAATATTACCCAAACCACAGCTTCAGGTTAGGTGGAGCCACTGGTTTCATCTTTTAAAAACATTAAAGCTTAAGCTAAAAGCTGCAGTAGACTAAAGTACATTTCCATGTGACATGCAGTGGAGTGGTGTATGAAGTAGTGAGATATACTCAAGTACAAAACATGTACGTTACTTAAATGCATTCGACCGTCGATCATAAAAACGAGGACACACTAACGTTTTTTTCAAATCTTTCTCGTGTCCTTTCGGTGAGTTTCACCCTTAGCTAGCACAAATGAATCAACCATCATGTTAGTAACAATACTCATGTACTGATTGTTAGTGTTACTGTGCTGTTACTGTTCGGGACATTCTTCGTACCAGTGTGTGGAGTTATTGATGCTTGTGATCATGCAGAGGCGTCATTTCCATCCGGACGGTATTCTTGTCAGTTTATGGTCTTATTCCAGAATCAGTTGATTTGGTTTCTGGTCCTTTGGGGGCCTTTTGGAAAACTCCAGGTGTCACATGGCTTTTACTTAGGAGTGGGTTCCCCCACACAGGCCTGATTGGTGTTGTGCTGTTTGCCCTTCCAGAAGGTTCTCCTCTGTCCACAGAGCCGTGCTGCAGCTCCGTCAGACTCATCGTTCTGAATTTAACAGAATTCACAAGAATTTCAAGCAAACTTTTTTCTTTTTAAACTTTGTCATGATGAGTTTTTGTGTGAAGGGTTGAGGTTACAGGGAAGCCCAGCTGTCACAGGAGGAGAGGGTATGGACAGGTCGCCAGTCTGTCACAGGGCTAACAAGCACAGACATTCACACTCACATTGACACTTACACTAACGTAGCCCTGCTGTGGGAGGAAGCCATAGCACCCGGAGAGAACCCACACAGACACGGGGAGAACCCACACAGGAAGCCCCGGCCTGGTGGATCTGTGACCTCCTGTGAGACAACAGTGCTAATCACAGCACCACTGTACTGTGTTTGAAGATCAATTTAATTCATTCTGGAATAATAACATGACAAAGTGTGAACTTGACCTCTGACCTTGAGGTCATTGAGATTGAAACTTGTCAGAGTTTCAGTAGATACAGCTGTGGTATCAGTTTCAAACATCTGCCTCGTTCCTGAGTTATCACTTTCAAAACGCCGCCTGCCTTGTGATGACGATCAACCTTTGAGGGTTAAACTCGACACTCGGGCGGGCGACTATGTGAACAGTGCAGTAACTGAGTTCAATGAGCAAACAGGACAAACCTCCTGTTTATTTAAATATTATATATAATATCATTGAAATATAAACTTTGCTCTTTCAAGCTGAATTCCAGCAAAGCACAAAAAGTGAGGAACAAAGAAGATTGTTGGTCAAGTCGAGGAGCAACAGCGAGTTTAGCAGCACAAGCCAAGCAGGCTCTGCCTCTAGTATCAGATCTCCAATTAATAACTGGAGCAACCTTAATAAATTCCCATTTTCATGGACATTACCTCCGATGGTCCTTACAGAGCTGTAGGTGGTACAGAGTGAGGTTTATTCGTTCTGTCTCTGCATTTATATAAAAGGTCAGAAGTAGTTTGTTAAGAATGTCAAGAGACAGTTTTTATAAACGAGTACATCAAGACTGGAATAATACCCAAGTCACGAACAGTGTCGGGAGGGTAGCCCTGAGTAACATGAAGATCAGATCGATTCTCATTACTACAAGTTCTCCGTGGCAGGTAGGACATGTATGTTATGCAAGTCTTCTGTTTGAGGGTTAGAATGATGGCAGGATGCTGTAAACGGACCAAACTTCAGTCAGGAGAACAACTGAGATAATCCATCCACATTACGAGGTTAGTCATTAATATACTGCAACAACATGGGAATTTTTTTTAATTCCTTACTTAGTTTACTTAAAGATTCCTTTATATTTTCTAAGAAAAGCAAAGACAGGTTACGGGGATTACTGGGAGCACAAGAGCTCACTGCGGATCAAGACTGGCATTGAAAGATGCTCAAACACAATACTGTTCAAGCTGAGGACCAGTCCTGCTGACAAGTGCCGGCTTCTGTCATCTGTCAGAGAACAAAAGTCCTTGACTGACTTGATGTGAACGGTTTGTGATCAACAGCAATCCAGACTGTAACACGGGGGGAGTATTTTGGAGCAGGAATGACGGCGAAGAATGAGATTAGTTACTCTTTCATCTTCAAAGTTCAAGGTGACTGAATTGATTGGATGTCTAGTGTCATGTGAGGTCCCTGCCTTTGGATTAATGAATGGCAAATATAGCAAACTGCAGCATCCACCATCCAACAAAGAGACCCAGGGCCCGCCACACCCAGGGCCCGCCACACCCAGGGCCCGCCACACCCAGGGCAATCAGTGACTGCACTATCACACACACACACCAACCTTAACTATTTTATTTCTACTTATTTAGTTTATCTCAATCTGTCCACTCAGGTTAGCAACATCACAAGAAGATTTCTATAATCCGCTGGCTTTGTCGAGTGCATGATGCACCCACATCCTTCTCCACGTGAACCCCACTCTATTTAGCAGGGTGACACGTTATTAGGCCTGACATAATCAAGGTTAATAGAATTCTTCAGGCGTCTGGAACCCAGAACGATGTAGTCCCACCAGCAGAGAAATAGTAATCCTCCAGCACAACACCTGCAATAAAAACTAAAAACAACAATAATAAACACACCAGGGGAAACCTGAAGAATCAGCACAAATGCAAACACAGTCAAAGCTATGATCTTTGTGCTTCACTCTCTCTCTGAATGTGGGAAAATACAACAAGATTATTTTATGACCCCTGTGAAACCAGAGCTTACACTGGTGATACTGGTAATAGCATGACAACACTGTTTATGCTGATATTTGATTTCCACAGTACAGAGGGATGAAAGCTCGGAGGATGGAGAGCAGACAGACTGACACATGTGAGTTTAAAAATGTGCAGAAAAGGAAGACTGTGGCGTGCGTGTCGGTGCTAATGTGAGGAGTCCAAGGTTGGATGCAGGAGTGGAAAGGCGATTGGGCATCTGTTAATGGAAAACTGTAAATTGTAGGCATCCGTTTTAAAGGCAGCACCAGGAAAACACTCATTTATCTATCTGTTCATTCATTTTTTAATCCAACTTCAATTTTCCTCTACAGTGGTTTTAGTAAGATTGTAACTGCCAGCAAATGCACAGCACCATCAACACTGCTGGATTTATTAATGTTTGGAAAAGCTGGCTATCAGTGAGGGATAAGCCTCCATGTACATGATGGGTCAGTTTAATCGTTCACATTTTCTCCTCACTGAGATCAACTTTCTACTCCACAGTCACTGTGTAACCCTGTGTGTAAATACAAATGAAAAATGCATCATGCTTTTATCTGGCTCATGACGCATTGTCAGTTTCCATATCAGTGTCAGGCCTGACTGTGACATCAAGTCAAGCTTTATCTGCAGGGGCGGGCAGACGGCGAATAGAAAAGCCTCTCGCCTCTAACATTCATGTATTTTAAATCTCATTCGGATCAAATTGTTTCCATCATTACATTTATAATAATAATGTAACAAGCAGTTTAGTGTGTGATTACTTGTTTTTTAAAGAACAGGATATTCAAGTGAATAATTGAAGGTCGTAATCGACATTCTGAAATATTCAGTCTTTTTAGACCAACTCCACTGATTCATGGCTCCATCAACATCCATTCTGTCTCCCTTCTTAATGTGAGCATGTGGATGTAGGCCACATGTTGCAGTGAGTCGGCACTGATGGCCTTCTGCCCTGGACAAGCTGGATGTAAGCCTTAAGTGGCCCAAATGCAAAAAAGTAATTAGGAACCAAATATGACAAATGTGTAGTAAATATTAGGGGTGCTACGATACGCAAAATTCACGGTTCGGTTCGATACTTTGGTGTCACGGTTCGATATTTTTTCGATACAAAAAAATGTTCATGCTTTTTTAATTTGTCATTTATTCAAATTATAAATAGATATTTTAACTCAAAAGTACAGTTTTTAATATTTAATGTTGCTGAAACAACAAAGGGATAAAAAACTAAATCTAACTGATTGAGGAATCACTCATCATTGGAAAAGAGAGTTTATTACAGAGAAATGGCTCTTTCAAAATAAAAGCTCTACTATACGCTTCTTCTGGGCTATATTCTCAGCAGCATATTAAACATATCAGGTCCCCATAAGGAGAATCCTGTGCTAACGGCTGTCTAAATGACTCGGGTAAAGTTTGTAGCATGCTGCTTGTTGTTTTTGTCTGCTTCCACTTGTCTTTGCACTAGGATGATGTCGGAGTAAATGTGCAGTCATATTCGTTGTGTTCTCACTAGTGCTGTCAGCCTTAATCTGAAATGACGTTAACGCCACAACACGGCCAATCTCCTTAACGAGCTACCGCGGATCGCCCCGTGCGTGGGGCTGGACGGCCAACACGTTAACGAGCTAACTGCGCTAACACACTAGTTCCCACCCATGTAATTGAGCATTGCGTGGCACATCCAACATACTGTTTTACTTTAGTCCATGACGCGCTTAGGGTCATACGTCACATGAAGACCAAAATAGTTCCAAAGGTCAGATCTGAATGAGGGTGGGGGAGGTTCAATTTGCCATGTTGCAACGGGCTTAGCTTCTGTCTTGCTAGCTTGCGCTGCGCTCACTGGATCTGCGCTGGACAGTGCAGCCTAGGCGGAGTAGTCGAACGCAGATCCACTGAGCGCTCAACACAGACAGCATCATCAGAAGGAAAGTTGATAAAATAAATTTAAAATGTTGTATTGTTCATACATATGCGTACCGAACCGAAAGCACTGTATCGAACGGTTCAATATCGATACGAGTATCGTTGCACCCCTAGTAAATATGCACTGGTTTCCTTAACTATGCTCGACATTTATAGCACATTAACAGCATCTGAGCGTCATGTCGTTAAGAAAAAGGGGGAAAAAACCAAGCAAATAATTGAGAGCTGTATCTCGCCCTGCAGTCGTCGCTTCTACTGTTTGTCAGAAACAAGAAGAAAAGGCTGAGGTGTTTCAAACTGTGCAAGAACTGGACTGGAAATCAGTGGCGACAGTTCTTATGGAGTGATAGATGCAGATTTTACATTTCTGGTTCAATAGATGAAAAGAGGTCGGGATTGAGATGCGACAGTGAGTGTGTGAATGCGACTGGTTCCTATACAGCACTTTGCTACTCTGAGCATTCAAAGCGCACAACTTGCCTTAGTCACACATTCACACAAGCTCTATTGTCTACAGTCACACTCTGATGGACGTATCAGAGTGCAGCTTTGAGTTTGTGTCTTGCCCGAGGATATTTGGGCTGCAGCCAGGGATCGAACTACCAACCTTCCAATGAGGAAATGACCTGCTACAGCCACCCCACCCGTGCAAAGCCATCTGTAAAACATGGTGGAGGCCACGTCGTGGTTCGGCACTGCAGACAGTAGTCTGGGGGATTGATTGACAGCGGCTTCGTTTTTCAGGATGACAGTGATCCCAAACATACTGCTGTGGCGTGGGTGTGGTCTCTGGCCGGCTGCAGAGGGGTGACGCAGTGAGCTCGGGGCGGCGCAGGGGCGGGGTGAACAGGTGTGCTGGGACATGAGTGTGATTATGTCTCTTTATATGTTCACAGTGACAGTCAGAGGGGCAGAGACGTGAGAGCGGAACAGGAGTGTCTGTGTCCCAGTGACAACAAAAACCACAGTGTGATCACATTCGAAAATAAAGTAGTGCTGTCATCACGTCCGCGTCCTGTCTATGCTTAACGGGTCCAGCGTTACAACTGCCAGTGAGGTCAAAGCATACCTGGGTAGAAAAACAGGAAATGGGTTAGACATGGGCACCCCTGAGCCCAGACCCCACATTACTGAAGCAGTGTAGGATCAACTTATGAGAGCCATTTATGAACTACTGCGTTTATATTGGAAAGGTTAGTATATTCAGGTGCCCACTGAGGAAACAGGGGAATGGCCTTTGACCACATTCTCTGTCGCAGGAATGCCACTAGTGAAAAAATGAAGTGTTGTGTAAGTGATGTTCAACCGGGAGAGGAATTGCAATTCATGTCCACTGAACAATAAAGAGGAAGTGGAGGCAAAGATGTTTGGACTTTGAGTCTTTGTAGCGCACAGCTGTGCAACACATGACTGCTGCGGTCATGTGGCACCAAGTACCAGTTTAATGGAAAGCCCTGGACCAGGCTTTGGAAAGTCCTTCAAGAAGCCTGGAGAAATAATCCTGAGTAGTACCTTAATTAATTACAAGAAACCTTGAGAAAGGGTCAAGTCTGGATTGGAGAATAAAGTGGTAATGGTGGAACTGGCAGTGAATTGGAAATACTGTGTTTTTCTTGTACACTGTATGTTTCAATACATTGCTGCACTTGTTTCCAAGTATAGAATAAGTATGGAATAAATAGGTGGCTGAGCCTTATACAGTATTGTATGGTTTATCCTACGTCCTAAATATTCTATATCTACAGACACAAACATGGATGTCAAACCTCAACATTGAAGTTTACCTGAAGCCCACACACACAGGGACCAGTACCTCCTCCTTCACTCCCACCACCCTCTGGAACACAAACTTGGAGTAATCAGGTTCCCTCTGAAACATGCAGTCATCCTAGTTGGGCTTACCCCAGAGAAACTCAGGAGAGTTTTCTCCAAGCACGACATCCCAGTTTACTTCAGACCCAGCAACACGCTCAGAAACTGGTTCATCCCAAAGACAAAACTCCAAAACACAAACTTAACAATGTGGTGTATCCCAGACCTCTACATCGGAGAGACCAAACAGCCACTTCACAAACGCACAACACAGAAGAGCCACCTCCACAGGACAAGACTCAGCAGTCCATCTGTATCTAAAGGTCAAAGGTCACTCTTTGAGGATGCCAATGTTCACATGTTGGACTAAGAAGACAGATGGTTTGAGAGAGGAGTGAAAGAAGCATCTATGTCCACTGTGAGCGACCATCTTTGAACAGAGGCGGGGCTTACAACACCAACTGTCTTCCCAGACGCCTTAACGCCCACTCGCATCCTGGGCCATCTGACCTCAGGAAATCACATGATAGGGTGGGGCCAGGTTTCACAATGAGCTCACCTGAAACCCTGGCTTATTGTGACCCTCACCCAGTTTCACACCTTGGCTCATGTGATTAGGTAGAGGGTCAATAGGGGGTCCAAGACCCACTTAGGGACACTCCCATAGGGCTTCAAATCTGGGACTGTCCACCAGTTGCTCTTAGAGCTGAAGAAGCTTCCACGTCCTCATTTTAGGTTTGAAGGCGTTTTAGTAGATGAAGGTGAAAGGCTTCAACATGAACCGAGCTGCGGTCTGGGGAAGGCATCGAAGGGGGCTGGCAGCGGTTCCCGGGCCTGGCAGGCAGGGAGGGTGGGGCACGAGAACGAACAGCTTGTAGAACTGGGGGAACATATGTAGATGAGAACCGGGAAGCCATTCATGTGTCTGAAACTGGGTTCCACTCTTGTCATCGACACCAGACTGTCAGCTGCTCTACCTTCTGACACGACTCAAGCTCAGTTGAACTAAGTTGCCAGTGGTAGCTTATGTGGTTTTTATTCTCATCCCATTTATTTGATATCCTCTGTCCTTCCAGACTGACCTTTATGGTCTTAATAAAATGGTCTATATTGACATTAAAGGAATAGAAAGATGGTGCTATGGCTTATGGGCAGGTACAGGCTCAGCTCACCTTTTCACTGAACAGTGAATGTGCCCGTCCACTACAAAATTCTAATTCAAAATGCACTTCTGTCTTTTTAATTAAACTCTAGTGCAGTTTGGAGGCTATTTGACCTTTACTGCCCTATCTTTATGGGGAATGCCACAGGTCATTTCTATGCATATATTACTGGATTACCTGCCTCCCTTTTCCTCTTGATGATCCTTGAGGCTTTACAGATTAAGGACAGGTTTGGGTCTTAAGTATAGCCTATTTTTAATCTGCTATGTGGGGAGTATTTTAAGGCAGGAGAGCTCTAATATTTAAGGCTTTAGTTAAGACAATTAGGGAGAGTTGGGTTTTTTTTAATGTCATGATAGTAACATAAAAATGCAGTGCTTAAAAAATATCATCATCAGCAGCCACCAGAGCCAATAGTTTTTTAAAGAGTTTTTAAATTATTATTAAATATTTCAGATCTCTGCCTTTTTCTGGTGGCGCAGGCCTCAATCCAAATCACCACATCAAGTCAATCACTGCATTCCCTGAAGGACTTGACTGGCTTCCAAAAAATGCTGAGTAAAAAATTTTTCTTTGCAAAACGAAGTCAAAGTTACTAATTCAATTCAATGCAACTTTATTTATAGAGAAGCAAATCACAACAACAGTCGCTTTATGTTGTAAGGTACGTTATTACAGCAAAATAAGAAAATCAAAAATAAGATTTGTTCAGTTATTCACTGGAAAACTTTTCATAGAAACAAAAAGAAAAATTGATGTTATGCATTAATACAGAAAAACACACATACAGGTCAGTTTAGTATGAGAGTAACTGTGTAAACCGACACCAGGGATGCTGACACACATTTATCTGTGCACGATGTACAAATTTGTGATTATTTTTTTCCTTTGTTGAATCAGAATATTTCATTAATCCCTAAGAAAATGTGTGGTTACAATCGCTCCAAGACAATAAGAGCAGTAACAAACTGAAATAAATTATAGACAATCCTGAGCATCGTCCGACAGATGTTCAAAGATCTCAGACGCCTCCAAAAATAGAGACGAGTCTGGGCCTTCCTGTAGAGGGCAGTGGTCAGTCCAGTTTACTGTCAAAGTGTACTCTAAGGTATTAATACTCCTCCACATCGCCCCCCTCGACTGAAACAGGCGTCCTCCTAATGTCCACAATCAAATCTTTGGTATTTGTCACGTTGAACTATAGATGATTCTGCTTGTACCACATGACACAGCAGCCAACCACAGCCCGGTACTCTAGCTCATCACCCTCACTGATGCATCCGTCCACTGCAGAGAAGTAAAGAAACCAAAACTAAACTCAAAAGTCATCATCCATCCAATTCGCGGTTACAGGATTAGACTTGGTAACCTGTGATGTGATGGACTCGCATTTTCCAAAACTGTTTCTTGACATCTTTTATTAAATTCAAGGATCACTTGGTCTTAACACCCGTTGGTTTGACACTGATTGAAGAACGACACAAAGGGCTGTGTGCCTTTACGTTGCAGGAGGCCTTGTAGCTGTAGCTTAGAGCAATTTTTGTTAGTTGGTTTTGTTTGTTGGGTTTTTTGTCATGTTTAATGTTGTGTATGAATAAAGTGCCCTGTATGGACACTGTGTAAGCCTGGGCTCCATGTCTTGCCTGGCTACAGTCAATGCTGGCTGCAGCACATTTGGCTGCCATTTCTCCTCTACAGGCATGTGAGAGTACGATAACACACTGCTGTTTAACACATGATGACATGCAGCATGGACCCTACTGCAAGCCCCTCACGTTCTGGCACAGGTGGTTTTTGTACTGTGGTGGAGAATCATCCACAGTTTTCATCCTTTATGCACGTTACATACACACATCACAAATGTTTTTCCCTCACTTCTGGAAAGTGAAGCGTCACATAGAGAGAAACTTCCACGTGGACCTGTACTTCTCACACTCTTTAGCTTTTAGTGTTTAATAGCTGCAGGTGACAGGAGGTTATTGTGACATCAATGCATCTGCATGATTCATGTGGCTTGCATGAATGTCCAGCAACAGGAGGATTGAAGAACTATGGAACAGATTGGGGATGTAGAGAGTTCCAGGACAAAGAAAGATTGACCCCTGTTAGCTAGCCATTCTGTATCAAGAGTATTTTGACTAACAGCTCAGTGAGGATCTGTGCAGATGTAGTTGTCGAGCTGTGGTTTGAGATTAGCTGGAGCTGGTTCGGTTCAGTGTGATGAGCACTGCTGCTGTGTGTTACTGATGCATCCCATAGCCTGTTTGTGTCTGATGAAAGCGATCACCTCATGGTAATAGAATTGATCAAACCTAGAATCTGCATGTGTTACAAATGAACATAAGATACAGACGTGGAAGCAGATCTGGCTACAGGTGTTAGAGGAGGTCGGTTTGGTTGGTGGCAGTCCCACCTACAGACAGTATGTGGGTAGCATATAGGGTTGCCAACTCCCTGAAAAATAAATAAGGGACACCTCGTGGCCAGGGCCGGGCGACCCAGTTGTCTTCACCCTTCCCAGTGTGGTGAATTTTCTAGCTCTTTTTTTGTGTGTGAAATTATTTTTTTAACCCTTTGACTTGAATTTGATTTAAGTAGATGCATATTCTATTCTTTGTGATATGAACACATGTGAAACAAATGATCATTTAGCCATTTATTTTTAGCTCAAAATGACAACATTAACACAGTAAAACAGGTCTCTTTCTTAAACAGAAGCCTGTCATGCTTAACTTTTGAGAATATAAGTAAATCTTTCTTTAAAAGAACTCTGTCCTGCTTAACTTAAAATAATAGAAAACAATAGAAAGAAAAACATTCTTGTAACAGTGCACATTTAGTGCATTTAGTACAATTGGCTTCAGCTGAGGTATTATTTCAGCTTTTCTAATGCTAATCAGCTGCTCCTGTTTGTAAACCCGCTTGTTCCCATGATTACGCATCTTAACTCATCATCATTATTCATCTATGTATTACTTTTATGTATTAGTCATCTATTTGTAATCATCTATCCTTGCAGTTGTTTATTACACAAAATAAATTATATTATCACACTTCTGGCCACATAGCGCTGATATTCACTGCACATGCCCATATTAACGTTTTCCAGCCAGGTGTTTTCCTTTTCCCATTCTTCCCTTTCTCTGAACAAACATTGCTGCTCTAACGCTGGGCTCACACTGTGCGGTTTTAGGCCCATTTTGAGACGATTTTTGAGTGATCGGACCGATTTTGGCCTTCATCGTGCGTCGTGTAGTATACGTGGGGTAACGAGAAGTGATTAACACCTCACGACCAGCTCCCGATCATCAATCGCTCGTGAGGGTGTCACCACAGCCGCTCACACTGCTCACGCGCAAACACGTAAACGTTGGTGTAAAAGACGGAGCAGCACGGCTGTGCAGCGTGTGATCTGGACACAAGCGATGGAGGCACAACTTGTAGAACTTTGGAAAGCTCATCCGAGCCTTTTCGATGTGGCATCACAAAATTATCACGACCACAACAACCGTGAAAATAGTTGGATTTACATCGCTGCTCAATCACAGCTGCCTGATTAATGTTTTTCATTAGCAATTTAGCAAAGTTGATGGTGGTGGTGTGTCTGTGTGACTGAAAGACAGAGAGAGCGAGCGACAGATTTTCTGTTATAACCTTCATTTTATGGAGGCACAGTGTGAGCACTCAGGTCGCATCAGAGCATCGGGCGGTATAGTGTGAGACCTGCATCGTGACCTATGAACTTCTAACCCCTGCGAGTCAATTGTGCAGTTTGAGCAGGAGCTGAATAACGTGACTGAAAAAATCGCACAGTGTCTGCCCAGCTTTAGGTGTACTGTCGTCCGAGACTTGCACCGCAGTGTCGGCGTTTGTTTCCCTGTTGGCCATGCTTCTTGTTGTGGTCATCTGTTGTCTTCCGGTATTTTCTCCGCAAGCGACCTTTCCTCGACCAATGAGATGAGCGGTAATCTGAATTGTCATACTCGAATTGTCATTAGTGTGCTGTCAGCTCATTGGTCACAAAGCAGGAGAGGGGCTGGGAATTATGTTTTCAAACAAAGCGTTAATTCCATTAACATTTATAGACTACTTTTGATTCTCACTGTATTACGGGACAAAGTGCGTCCCTTATTAGCTCAATACGGGACGTGTACTTTTGTTTCGAAATACGGGACGATTCCGTATTTTAAGGGACGGTTGGCAACCCTAGTAGCATAGGCATTGCTATGAGATCTGTACTGAACCTCTGAGTTCTCAGTTACTAGCTGGTCAGACACCACTGTAACCCTCCCCCAGCTCCAGGCTGTTCCCAGTGCACATGCCAGTGAGGTGTTTCAGATAATCAGCACTGCTCAAATGTATTCTGTGCTGACTTGGGAAGAACATGCACTGGTACAATCGTTTTTTAAACCCTGTTGTCAGTGCGTTGAAGTTCTGTTGTAAGGTGTTACAGTGTTTTTGATGTTGTACTCTGCATCATGATAAACGAAGAAATAAATCTAAAACCTCTGACACCTGGATCTGTGATAACAGATACTCCAAAGAGAAAAGAGCCTTGCAAAGCTAACTATCGGCAGTTATAGCGTCTTTGTGTGCTCCTGTAAAATGAGATGTAAATGTGGCAATTTTAACAGCCTGATTTATTCATGAAAAGGCCAAAGAGATGAATGCTAATACTGCAAAACTGCTTTGCCCTTGGCCAGGGCACATTGACAAACAAGTGACTCAGTGAAAGAATTAACAACTTCATTAAGTTACCTGACAGCACATCCAGTTCTGCATCCCTTTGTGTGTGCTGGCTGCTGCAAGCCTTATCTGTTGCTACATAAGGTACCGAAGATGCGTTTTCTGACTTTAAAGAACCTGTAAAGGCGGAGCTTGAATGGTTTTAAGGAAAGATCTGAGAATGGTTGTTCAAGCTAAGAGCCTGAAAATGTAAGTCAAGCCAAAGTTTCACCACTGAGAGGAAATCCAGTGTGTGATTGGTTTGGTGGTATGAAATGATTAGTGTGTTTCTGCATCGACATCAAAACCCAAAGTGGTGAGCAGCTGCGAGACACAGTAGTGCTGAGGGGGTCCTGCTGTATTGATTGCTGATAGTAGGTATCAGTTTTCCATTGGACTTAAATCTGTGAAATGCTAAAGAGGCAGTCAAAGCAATCTGCAGCCATGCTGTCAGTCTGACGATTTCTCAGCTGCCATGACTTAGAGTGCTTGATCAATGAGAGCTGAGCTTTCTGTTTCACACAGACAAAGGTGGCAGATCTGCTGGCAGATTATTTATGATAACATACATTTTCTTTGTGTAGATTATGTGATCATCACAGTGCTTATTTGACTAAGGTCAGTTCACAGGACAAAGACAGTAAATGTGAGGAACATGAAACAAATCTCTGGACATTTCCAGGACAATGGAGGAGCCACAGAGTCTGCTGGCCGGGGGTGGGCTAACGACTTGAATCTGTTTTTTAACAGATTTGACAATGGCCCACTTATCACCTCTCCCACCCCCCAAGTTCCATTAACCCCCCCTCCATTTGCCGCCCCCCTCCGGGTGCAATGCCATTGTCACCTGAGCTCTCCTCTCAACACAACCCTGCTTCACCCCTATCCACACATCTATCCACAACAAAGCGAGCCCCACCCCCCACTCCAGCCCAGCCTCACATCTGCTTCACAGCTGATCAGGTGAGAAATCAGCTCAAGAGGACGAAGGCAAGGAAGGCAGCAGGTCCGGATGGAATCTGCTCCAGACTGCTCAGGGACTGTGCAGACCAGCTCTGTCAGGTGGCCCTGTACATCTTCAACCTGAGCCTGAGCCTGGAGAGGGTTCCTGAACTGTGGAAGACTTCTTGTGTGGTTCCGGTGCCACAAATCGCACACCCCAGGGAGCCCAACCACTTCAGGCCTGTTGCCTTGACTTCTCATCTGATGAAGACCATGGAAAGGCTCATCCTGCACCACCTTCAGCCACTGGTGGGCTCAGTGTTGGACCCCCTGCAGTTCGCCTACCGTTCTGGAATTGGGGTGGATGACGCTGTTTTTTGACTTCTCCAGTGCTTTCAGAATCAGAATCAGAATCAGAATCAGAAAGGGGTTTATTGCCAAATGTTGAGCAGGTTTACAACATTAGGAAATTGCTGAGGTGCTTCAGTGCAAACATAGTGTCATAAATAGCACTTAAATAGACATGAAAAAATAAAAGTAGGGATAAGAATTAAAAGTGCTACGTAGAAAGATATGTGCATGAGCTATACATGAGATATATACATGAGAATAAGAATTAAGAGTGCTACGTTGAAAGATATATACATGAGTGCAGGTGGTGATCAGTGCCAAACATGGAATGATGCAGTGACACAGCGTAGGGTCATGTGTTAGTGGTGGGAACAGTCATATGGTTATTGTTCATGTGTCCAACAGCAGAGGGGAAGAAACTGTTCTTATGGCGAGAGGTTCTGGTGCGAATGGACCGGAGCCTCCTGCCTGAGGGGAGCAGGTCAAACAGACTGTGTCCAGGGTGAGAAGGGTCAGCTGAGATCCGGGCTGCACGCCGCAGAGTCCTGGAGGTGTACAGGTCCTGCAGAGATGGGAGTCTGCAGCCAATCACCTTCTCAGCAGAGCGCACAACACGCTGCAGTCTCTGTTTGTCCCTGATAGTGGCTCCAGCGTACCACACGGTGATGGAGGAGGTGAGGATGGACTCGATGATTGCAGTGTAGAATTGCATCATCGTCCGTGTTGGCAGGTTGAATTTCTTCAGCTGCCTCAGGAAGTACATCCTCTGCTGGGCTTTCTTAATGACGGAGGTGATGGTGGGCTCCCACTTCAGGTCCTGGGTGATGGTGGTACCCAGGAAGCGGAATGAGTCCACAGAGGTGATGGGGGTGTCAGTCAGGATGATGGGGGGGAGTGGGGCTGTGTGCTTCCTGAAGTCCACAATAATCTCCACTGTCTTCTGGGCATTCAGCACCAGGTTGTTGTGGCTGCACCAAGACACCAGACGTTCAACCTCCCTCCTGTAGGCAGACTCGTCCCCGTCCGAGATGAGTCCAATAACGGTGGTGTCATCTGCAAACTTGATTAGCTTGACAGACTGGTGGGTGGAGGTGCAGCAGTTGGTGTACAGGGAGAAGAGCAGAGGAGAAAGAACACAGCCTTGAGGGGAGCCGGTGCTGATGGTCCGGGAGTCCGAGACATTCTTTCCCAGCCTCACATGCTGCTTCCTGTCCGTCAGGAAGTCAGTGATCCACCGGCAGATGGGATCAGGCACATTCATCTGGGAAAGCTTGTCTCGGAGATGGTCTGGAAGGATGGTGTTGAAGGCAGAGCTGAAGTCCACAAACAGGATCCTGGCGTAGGTTCCTGGGGAGTCCAGATGCTGCAGGATGAAGTGTAGGGCCATGTTGATGGCGTCGTCTACAGACCTGTTGGCTCTGTATGCAAACTGCAGGGGGTCCAGGAGGGGGGCCGTGAGGGTCCTGAGATGGGAGAGAACTAGGCGCTCAAAAGACTTCATGACCACAGATGTCAGAGCCACGGGTCTGTAGTCATTTAGTCCAGTGATCCTAGGTTTCTTGGGGACAGGGATTATGGTGGAGGACTTGAAGCAGGCAGGCACATGACATGCCTGCAGTGAGGAGTTGAAAATGCCAGAAAACACTGGGGCCAGCTCGTTTGCACAGTGTCTGAGGGTGGCAGGAGACACACCGTCTGGGCCGGGAGCTTTCCGAGCATTCAGGTTCTGTAACGCACTGAAGCACCAGGGCGACCATACGCGGCGCCATCTTGGTTCAACACCATCCAACCCACACTACTGAGAGGGAAGCTGGAGGGAGCCGGAGTAGGCAAACAGCCAACTGCATGGACCATCGACTACCTTACCAACAGACCACAGTATGTGAGGCTCCATGACTGTGTGTCCGAGGCGGTAATCTGCAGCACGGGGGCGCCACAGGGCACGGTTCTCTCACCTTTCCTGTTCAGACTTCTGTTATAATTCGGACGATTGCCATCTACAGAAGTTCTCAGATGATACAGCCATCATTGGATGCGTATCAGACGGGAATGATCAGGAATACAGGGGGGTCATCAGTGACTTTGTTGGTTGGTGTGAGACCAACGTACTCCAAATCAACACCAGCAAGACAAAGGAGATGATCATAGACTTCAGGAGGAAGTCACCCCCTGCAACACCGGTGAACATCCAAGGGAAAGACATTGAGATAGTGGACTCTTATAAGTACCTGGGTGTTCACCTCAACAATAAACTGGACTGGACAACAAATACAGACGTCCTGTATAAGAAGGGCCAGAGTCGACTCCACCTGCTGAGGAGACTGAGGTCCTTTGGAGTCTGCAGGACTCTGTTAAGGACATTCTATGACACTGTGGTAGCATCTGCCCTTTTCTATGCAGTGGCCTGCTGGGGGAGCGGATGCACGGACAGGGACAGGAGCAGCATTGACAAACTGGTGCGGAGGTCTGGCTCCGTGCTGGGATGCCCCCTGGAGTCTGTGGAGGTGGTTGGTGAGGGGAGGATGTTAGTAAAGCTGACATCCATCATGAACAACCCACATCACCCACTGCATGAGTCTGTGAGTGGGCTGAGCAGCTCCTTTAGTCAGAGACTGAAACACAGGAAGCTGCAGGAAGGAGCGCTTTCACAGATCATTCATCCCAACAGCAGTTAGGCTCTATAACTCCTCAATCACGATGTCATGAGTCACTGGACACTGTGAACATCCACGGTCACCACTTCATGCATAATGGACCCTCCATGACCTTCCAAGCTATATAGTTTATGTCTTCCATATTTCCAACTATATCCATAATCACATACTGTGTGTGCTACCATTGTATATAGTGTATCTTACTTTTTTTCATTGATTGTACTTAATTGTATTTTTGTATTTCCTTCATATATCTGTACCTGAGCTGAGGTGACGCAAAAATGTCCCCGTTGTGGGATCAATAAAGTCTTATCTTATCTTATTCTCACTATTTTCTATGCGCATTTCTCAGTGTTCACTAAACACAACATTGATATCAGACCTCATTGTTAATCCTCATGGGCACCGTTTGTAGAGTGAAACATGCTGAAATTAACTGCAACATTTTTTCACATGTAGCTCAAAACCGTACAGAAAATGTTTTTTTCAAGTCATTCTTTACAACATTTAGCAAAATACTGGTAATACCAAAATCTGACCCCTACCAGCACACTTTTGCACCGGAGGTTTTCATAAAGCTTTTATTTATTTTAATTATTTTAGATTTAACATTAAAACTGTTTTTTAAATATAAAAACTTAGAATTATTTTACTAAATGTTGTAAAAAAATGACTCAAAAAAGACATGTTTTTGTAAGGTTTTGAGCTAAATGTGGAAAAATGTTGCCGTTAACTTCAACATGTTTCACTTTACAAACGGTGCGTCAAATAATCCTCATGGTGGCAAAAACATCTGTTTGGCTGTTAAAACAGTCAAACAACAGTCAGCAAGAACTGAAGTAAAGCTTGGGGTCCTCCTGGCTTGTATCAGGTTAGGCTCTTAACACGGTCTCTGCCAATAATGAAATATTACAACAATCAATGTTTTCACATCATGCAATAATGTACATTCCTACCAAAAATGTGCATATTCTGTGCAGCGATTCATGAGCCACTGTTAAGTTCAGAACCATACTCAGCTGGGAAAAGTGTTCTGAGTAAAGCAATGCTAACGCTAGTATCAGCCTTTTTTGTTCATCTTGTGACAAAAACTTGATCTACATTTGTGCTACAGAAAGCTTCTTAGAGGATTGTCATCGTTGGGTTTGACCAGGCCCGGGCTTTGCTCAGATTCATTATCAAGAATTCATTTGTCTGCCTTTTCTTTGTCACACATTGTGCTTCATCACCGCATTTTCAACCAATAAGGAGCCAAGACACTCCAGCAAATGTAGGTGTTCCTGTGCATAATGCCTCACTGTGATATATAGATAAACATAATTTCCTTCCATAAAGTATTCTGATTCTGATATAAAGGCTGTTCGTACTTAGGAATAAATATAAAAAGACATTGTTTCTGATGGCTTGTTACAGTGAGAGCAACAATTGGTGTGTCAATCAATCATATTTATCATTTTTCAGGTCACAACAAGCTTCAGCTTCATTTTGCATCAAATTTGCTTTTAAGTTAAATTATATACATTTAATATTTTAAGCATAAAAGTAGTCTCATAACTTGTTTGTAAATACTGTGTGACTATGTCATGTTATGTCATATGCTAGAGGGTCACATGGCATTTAGCATAACACAAGCAAATTTGTCTATCTGTGCAATTTCCACCTTGCAGCTCAGTGAGGTGGCACAGAGATGTTAAAAGCACCCAAAACACCCTATAATTGTTCTGTTGTGTCAAGGGAAGCTTGGCTGCCATTAACCTCCCAATACCACAATTCACTTCACACATTTAGCGATTACCTTCCCAATAATGCTTCAGTCTGAGTGTTCTGGAGTTCCTGTAATTAAATTGGGCTTTTCACATGTAAGCTAAAATGCTAAAGGATCAAATTGGGTGATCTTAATCACAAGCGAATAACTTTGAAGGAGGGTCACGTGTGCTGGATGTCTGTCTCACATCCTGATGAGATGGGCCACATTAACTGAAGAAGAGGTCGAGAGCGGGACGCTTTTCTGTTTTGTATAATTTGATGGGGAAAATGGCACGCCTTCAACGACAGTTATTATTTAGCCTGTATTCAAACTATTAACCAATCATATTTTAAAGAGTCTTCATGAGAGACCCACGTGAAAGTTAGGAAGAGAAAGACACATTTTTCCTTCCACTGGATTTTTGATCATTGTGTATAGTGTCGTCAGTGATGTTTGGGACAAAGACACACTATTTGTAGTTTTTCCTCTGTGCAAACAGTCATTATGTGACTAAAGTGAAGCTTTAATTCATTTTACCAAGATTGGAAGCCAGTTTATACCCTGTTCCCCATTTTTAGAGGTTAAAATTTTAGAGTTTTATGGCCGGGTCCGTCCTGACGCAGACATGGTATATGACGTGGTGAATTTTTATTTATAGTTTTTCACTGTAAAATGTAATGTAGGCTCCTTAGGAAACCCAAATAAATCTGTCACAGGGACACCAACAATTTTATAATAGGCCGAATAGGCCTGGATTCAGAGATGTGTGGACAGTCACATCAAAGTTGTGGGTTGACTCAGCATCCAGTGAACTGGAACTGTGGAATCGATACCCTTCAATCCAGGCTTGTGTCGGACGGGTTTCTCTGAGTTTCTGATGACCTGGGCAGGTGCACGGGGCAGAGATCTTCTCTGAAACCATCCCAACTGTACTGTGGGGCTCCACATGCCCCAGGTACCACACTGAGATCTGGAAAAATACACATTTTACAGGTGATCGTTTTAATCCAGCGGTCCCCAGCCTTTTTTGCGCCATGAACCGGTTTATGTCCGACAGTCTTTTCATGGACCGGCCCTTAAGGTGTCGCGGATAAATACAACAAAATAAAACCAGTACCAAAAAAAAAGAAGATTCATTCATAACACCTGGGAAAAGACCCAGGAAAACTGAGTTAACAATAAAAACGATTTTTAAAAAAAAATAACGATAAAAACTCTGAAAACCATAAATGTCACAGCCCGGTACCAGTACAACCTCCAACAACCTTGCTTCATGTTCTTTCAGGGTTTTGGAGAACACAGTCAACAAGTCATTGAGGAAACTAGTACCTCTTTCAACTGCCTATCCACCATGCATGGTCTGTTAGTCTTTGAAGTTTGCTTTGTGCATTTGTCAGACCTTGAGGCATGCAGTTAAATTCACAGAAGCCCAGGGGGCAGATGAAAGCAGCCTTGGGTTTATCTGCTTCCTCAATCTGATAATAAACAGACTTTAGGTCAAGAAAACCCCAAGCTGGCCCAAAAACCCAACCAAAGTGGCTTCCAGATTGGGAAGTGTGAACGCATCCTTTATCGTCTGAAAGTTGAGTTTCCTATAGCGTATGCACAACCGGATTACCACAATAGGTGAAGAGAAAGGAGACTGACTCTCTGATTACTTGAATATCAAGAAACTCTTGAACGTGCCTGCAGAGAGCTTCGATGTCCTGAGGCTGTATCGGACAAGCACGGTGTTGTTAACCTGTTGAGCCCCAACGCCCCCGGTACCGGGGCAGCAGGAGAACATCTGGTTTTACGAGCTGTGCCTCCAGGTCTGGTAGAAACATCAGAATCTCAGCTAAAAGCTCACAAAACAGTTTCCTTGAATTTCCGGGTCTTCAGGTGTGTGCTCACACACGAGGACCCACACCAGATTCAGATCATCATCACAACTGGGAGCTTAACCCTTAAAAACCCAGACCTATTTCTACTTTCATGAAAATTACGGGGGTTGTAAGTTATATCAAATGAATCATATATAACACATTTCTGAAGTTTTTTTTGTAATAGCTCCACCCACTGCCCCAGATCTGAAATGTCACATATGCGTCACATTGGGCATACAATTTGTTCCATATTTAGAAAGTAATTCTGTAAACACTTTCTTGCTTTTAAAAACAGAATTCTGTTCTGTGATGGGCCCCCCTGTGTGATTTCCAAAGGATCAGGCTTGTGGCAACTTCTGCCTGGAAGCTTCTTTCTTTCAGTGGCTTTTGGACACCACGTAGCTTGCAGTCACAGCGGTAAATCAACCATGCGTTGACAACACAGAGCATGGTGGTTTGCCAGAACAGGTAGAGATACCACCTCCGTGACTTCATGTGGTACTTGTACCTTGCAATGCAGGCGTCAAGCAGGTCGATACCCCCCATGAATGTGTTGTACTCCACAATGTGTGGCCTTTTGACCTCAACAAATGCCTTGCCCGATTTGCTCAAGTGACGGACTGTATCTTGAGGCTCAGTTGCACAATAGTTGGGTTGCGGTCACGTGGTTCTGATGACGTGCGGAGGCAGCGCGATTTTTGAGTGGAGGGCGGAAGTAAACATGGAGGACACTGTGGAGAGTCAGGAGAGCAGCTATTGTGCAACTTTAGACCCCGTTTCTCGGGAGAGATATAAACAGATAGTTAAAAAATATATCGGACGTGATCCGTATTCTTTGAAAATGTCCGAATACACCACAGAAGTAAAGGATTTGCCTACTATCGAGGCTGTGGATATCACCAACTACTTGGTCCTCCAGACTTCTTACTACACTAGGCAGCAAATGAAAGCTTTCAAGAGTCTGGAGGCGTACAATTTTTTTGTCAGCGGGTGGGTCCACAACCTTGGAACAAAACGTCTCCGTGATGGATACAGTTTGGTGTTTGCAAGGGTGAGTGTTTGTTCTTATATTGTTTTATCTTAAACACGCTAACAGTTAGCGGTAGCGGCTTTAACGTCAACAAACATGCCACATCCTTAGGACTTCGTTAGAGTGACAGTTGTTTGTTTCAAGGTAAACCATTCTCAGCGGTCTAACGAGACACCTCTGAAGACTTGGGTAATTGCAAAGGAGGATGGAGAAGTGATTGCAGCTCATTGCAATTGTATGGCAGGGTTAGTAGCCTGTTCTCCACTGTCACTAGGCTCAAATCCGGGCTCTCAGCCGTCTGTTGCATATCCAAAATCGCCTCTGCACATCGATGCTGTTCTGCCTTAAGCTTCATTCTTTTCTCTCGTTTGAGAACTGATTCCGATCTGGGTTTTCGTTCGTAGCTGAGATTGACCGTCGGAGCCCAGTCCTCCGACTCTTCGTCATCCAAAGCACTTGGGCAGCCTATAGTCCCAATCAAGTCAATATTAGACTACTAACTTAAAAGCACTAAGTAAACGAGAATTTAACGACAACCTAATGCTAATAAGTTCGTTTGCAAACATAACATTACCTCTGACGAAGTGGTCGCTGCAGACACGGGCATTGGCAGACTCTGCTCCTCCCGACTGTAAACGTAAATTTAAAATCCATTTTTTCCTACGTTTTTCGGTTAGAATTTTCCATTTTTCTCCTCTTCGTTGGGCTATTTTTGGTACCCTAAAATACCGTTTATCAGTTTCTCTGGTCAACCTACTGGAGCATCCGTAAACACAACAGGACATAGGCATTTTGCGTACTGTCTGTCTGTGATTTTGCGCTTATCTTTTTCACTTCCGACCGCCAGTCAAATTTCGCGCTTTACGTCGACGTCACGTCTGCGTCAAATGAAACCTAGCTATTGGATGAGATGAGGGTAACAGATTTGTTGTCATACCACTTCACAATAACCATGCTCTCCTCCTTAATCACCCTGGCATCAACAGATCCTCTGCCTCTCTGGGCAAGACTTTTTTCATCTTCAAGCTGACGACCTGCTATGCGATTTCCACGAAGTGTTCCTACAAGGTAGATCTGTCGCTGAAGAAGTGTGAGCACAAGTGGGGCTGAGGAGAAGACGTTATCAGCAAATCTTTGTAGTCTTGCTCAGCTGGCAGAGTTTCACACAACTTCACCACAACATCTCCTCCAATCCCAACTAAAGTCTTCCCAGTACCACCTTGATAAACAACAAAATCATGGAGCATACCACAGGATGAGCACTGGGCCCAGATTTTCAATCCCCAGGGGTGGGGCTTTCCCTTCACATACTGCCTGATTGGGCCGTGTGTCCCCTTGAAGGGTACCATTTGCTCATCAACAGAGTTGTACTCCTCTGGGACGAAACATTTCAAACCATGGACGGATCTTCCAGCACTTGTCTTCTGCATCTCTGTGTAATAAATCTGTATTGTCAGTGAAATGTAGAGATCCCAACAGGGTTTGAAATCGGTTGCGGGACATGTTATCTGCTACCATAGGACACCTGGTGTCATTTTCCCAGTATGCTCGATTTCCAGGCATTTGGCATAGACCCATCCTCAGAGACCAATGAGTATTTGTAGTTCTTTAACAGCGGTATTTACATTTCTCAGATGGTTGGAGTTTTGTACACTGTATAAATTTGTTTGTTCCATTAACAACAGCAGCATATCATCTGTGATGAAGTTTTTGAAGTTCTCCAGTGGAGTGTGGATCTCATCTGGAGGTTTGGCACAGGGTCCCTTGAATGTGATCTCAGGGGTTTCGAACGTTTTCTTTCTCCAGGAGAATTTTTGTCCTTTGATAGCTGCTTTGGGCTGCCCAGTGTCCAAATGGCTGTGGCTCTGTCTCTAAATCACTTGAATCACAACTGTCTGAATCACTGGATTCACTTGATTCATCACTCTCCACGTCTTTGTAGGGGATGTAATTAGGGTCTCCAGAATCTTTCACATCCCTCATACTCACTCTCCTCTGCAGTGATAAACTCTAGCGCATCTTGAACACTATATTTTTTCTTTTTATCCATTCTACCAAACAGTGAAAATGACAAATAAAATGGGGGGTAACTGAAAAACGCCTCGACAAAGTTAAAGTAAAGTTCCATCACAAATTCAGGTAATTTAATAAATTAGTTATGCTTGAATTTAGTTAAATATGACTGAGAATTAACAACAAAGAATACGTTTACTTAAAATAACTGAATGAGCTAAACTGACTAAGCAAAGGATCAGTTTTTGTCTTTTTGTGACAAATATGTGACATCAGTTTTTTAAAGAAAATTTGGAGTTTAATGCCCGATGTGACATATTTGTCACAGCGATATTTAACAAACTGATTCTAGATCAAATTGTTTCAGAAATATTACCAAACTAGGTTACAAATGACCTATGACATCTTATCTAAAGTTTAGAATTGCTGAATGAGTAAAAGCTTACCTTTGCAAAAAGAAAAGAAAGATTTTAAAATTAGCATAGTGGTCTCATTAGCTAACCAGGTGGACCAAGACTTTGAAAATGGTGTCTTGAACACCCAGAGTGCCTCACTTGTCACATGACTGAACTAGTTTGTGCAGTAGACGTCACTTAGGGACTTTATTAGTTAAAAGTCAAAGTTAAAACCATTATAAATAGTTTTTCTCTAAGTGTAAAGGGGCAGTGACACCAGTGTCACTGTGGGTCCTTAAGGGTTTTAAAGTTGTGACAGCTCGACCAGACAAGTGTGCAATAATAAACCAGCAGTTAACGAGGCAGAGGAGGACTGCTCAACAACAACTGATCATTCTGAAGACCACTGCCTGCTGGGATAACATGAGACGTTCTGCCCTGCAGCTTCGCAGTACTATAGTAACTGATGCTGGAGTGATTGGTATGGGCAATTAGCTTTGGCGTTTCAGGGTAAATATCATAGTCTGTTTGTACCTATCAGTAAGAGGCACTCTGAGGCAGCCCAAACATCAAGAACTATGAAAGTTAACCTCAACAGAGACCCAGAAACTCTTGGAAAAGTTGTCTGTGTCTGTCCATTCACTCACAGTGTGCCTTAATGTCCTGCTCTGACATGTGCTGTTCATAGAAAGGTTGGACGATAGCAGTCACATGTGAGCTAGTGCCAAATGGACACACTTATTGAGTTTGCTCCTGGTACCAGTCAAGACTTTAGAGCATTCCAGTTGTAAAAAACAATCATTCATGCTTCCTAGATTCATACTTGTGTGTTTGCTGTTAATCTTTATGTGTGTGCGACATTGCACACATTGCACCAGAGACTGGACCTAGTTCACTGGTGTTGCTGGGATAGCTCTGGTTAGAAAACAAGAAATAAACACAAGTTGGTTTTTTTTAAGGGTTTCATTGTAACTTAGCTTGACGCCACCAGTAGTTCATTGGTTCTTTAAGCAAATTCTGTAGACGGTAAATAAGTAACAATGTGGCTTCTCTTCTGGACATACAGGTCAGGGCAATGTTCCTCCATGTGGCTCCAGTCTCTGAAAGCAAGCAATAACTCATCGTTAGGAGCGTCCAGTTGCAGATAAGCACTAATAGAGCTTCAGGTTCAGGACTTCCTCAGGACTCCAGGAGGAGAGTCTCAGATTATTCCCACAGTAAATGAAATAAAAATGTGTTAATAACAATCAGTAGTCATACATGCAGGGTATGTAAACTGCGTGAGTCTGATTAGATCTTCCAACCTTAACATTAACATCAGCACCTGCAGCAGATCCATATTTCTGTTTGCCTTCTCCGTCTTGTGCCTTTCTCAACGTTTGTTTTGCTGGTTTTTGTTGTATTTTAGCATTTAAGCTTTTTTTGGCTGTGACTAAATTCCAAATCAGACAAAACTGGACAAAGAACAACCCCATTAAAAATCCTGTGGTGAGATGCTAGAAATCCTTTGGCTGTTATTAACCCGGGGTCTGTAATTATGCAGATTGCCATAGATTTCTTTCTGGGTGCCTAGAAGTGAGATCCAGGGGTTGTTCTCAGCACGACAGGCGGATGAGGGAATGGTTGTGCATTACTGAACTTGCCACATTCATCATGTTGACTGATGGCACAGGGAGTCAGTCCCCAGGTCCCGGTGGTTAATGTAGTGGGTAATTAACTGTCATTTGCCTAGTAATAGGCTGATGATCAATGGTTTGTTAGGAAACAAATTCTAATCCAGCAGCTGATGAATGCCTGCTGAGGCTGGAGCAACTGATGTGATAAGAGGGATAGAAGAGATTGGGGTTTGGGGAAGGAAGTGGAGAGCAAGACTGCTATCAGGATTTCAGATGGCTGCTTGAAGCTCTGCTGCTATCAGCAGCTGCTGTCCAAGCTGGATTAATCCAATTGTTCTCCTGTGCTGGAAAACTCAGACGAATGAATGATAGACGGGTCAACTGATGTCTCTTTATTTATTTAACTGTGCCTGCAGGTCAACAGAGAAGCCGTCACTAGAGCCGCTGTGTCACTCGACCGTTTTGGGCTATGTGGTGTGGGACAGTATGGTGAAGTCATGGAAGCTGAATAAATGAGCAAAAACGTGTTTTATCAAGAAAAAGAAACATTTGGCCTCTTTAAAGATACATTATTATTCTCAGGTATGAAGCATATGTGATGCCTGGTGTTCTCTTAAAGCACAAGCAACACTGTTCTAGACATGTCCAACCGCTGTACCACCGACAGTCTGGACAAGATGCAGATGACAAATCTGTGTGTAAAATAAGCAACACGTCACCAATTTTCTATTCAGTTCTCACCAGATGTCAGTAATAACCCATCCGATCCACACATGCAAAGAAATCCAACCATATATGTCCATAATTAAGTTAAAAGTAATAATGACACAGGGAAAAGTATTGAACACATGAAGAAAGGCAGATGCATAAAGGCATGTAGAGTCATGACAGTATCAGTGATTAGAAAGCAGTCCTGCCACTTAGTGCAAATTAAGATCAGCTGATGGCCTATAAAATGTGTCACACAAGAAACACCTCATGGTGAGCTCTCGTAAGACTGTCACAAACTTGTGGTTGCCAAATATACTGTGGCATTGGTCGCACAATAATCTACTGTCGTTCCAGCGAGCACAAGATTTCAGACAGAGTCAGAAAAATGGTCAGAAGAGTTGCCTAAGAGCCGAGGAGCACCTGCAGCTATGGTTGTTTCAAACAAACAATAGGTTCTGCATGTACCCTCACCGTGCAAGACTCCGGTGCTGAAACGTCATCGAACCTTCGGGACTTTGTGTGGAAGAATGGGCCAAAATCACTCGAACACTCTGTGCGACCAGTTTCACCATACAGGAGGCGTCGTGAAGCTCTCATCACGGCTTCTGCCTGAAGTCTTAAATAGATTCCAGTAAACGTGTTCAATCACTTTTACCCGTCATTGTTATACATCATTTATGGACATCAATGGTTTGGGTTCTTTGTATTCGTTGTTATTGACATGTGAGGAGAATTTTATGTGAATAGCACCTCAGTACTTATTTTACTGCTGTATTTGTTACCAGTGACAGTCTGGTACCATCAGGCCCGGGGTCTTGTACAACTGGTCTAGCAGTGAAAGACTGATGGCAGGTAAACTTCATCCATCCTCCTTCCTCACTGGGTGAGCCGAGGTCTACTGTGCACTACTTGTTTGAACAGCCTTTGGCAGCCAACAGTACAACAAAGACTGAACCCTGCTTAGACTCGGCTTTTTAAGAGACTCCAGGAAATGTTCAAACTGGTAATATGTTCCCATTAGTATAGGTTGGTAGAAGGTTTAGTCTTTTAAGGAGATGGTTGAAGTCATACAGAAAGGTAGGCGATGACGTTTGCATATCATTTTTGAAACATTTAAGTTTAAATTAATTTTTTTGAGTAGAAAATCAATTAATGCATCATTTCAAAATTAACCATTTTCATTCAGACTAATACTCTGTTAGCTAGAGGCAACGCTTATAAAACACTGAGCTGCCGATTAAAGTGCAGCAAACGTTAAAGATTTTAACAAATCTTTGATAAGACAAAAATATTTTAGTTTAATAGCTGAATATTACTGTTTTGTTTTTTTGGTGGGGGGTGGGGGGGTCTCCTCGAAACTGATTAATTTGATTTTTTCCCCATTTAGAAAAAAATAATGTTAAATTTATTAAATTTACATTTAATTATTTTCATTTGTTGTGATAACACCGTCTACAAACTTTAATGAGTTGTTGCACTCGGCTGATTGAAAAGTCAATGAAAAGCTAATTTATAGTGTATAGTTAATTCATCGTTTATAATATGCGGTTTACCAGGTAAAACACATGGAGAGATTCCCAAAGAGTGCAACTTTTTATATGAATCCTTTTTTTTTATTGAAATTTGAGTGATTATAGTTAAAGTTTTGTTCAAAACACACATCTTGGACAAGAACCAATCATATTTGGGTGTGTATGTGCAGCAGTCAGTTAATGTTTGTGCAAACATCACGAGGGAATTTAAAGGCTTTGTTTTAGCATACGATCTTGCACAGTTTGCAATCACTTCTGCATTACGTGAGATAAAATGATACTAATGTCAAGGTTTTGTGCTCTCGTGTTACATTTTAATTCAATCAATCTCAGAGGAAAGTCGTCGGCTTATTTACCGATTTAACCATCCCTCATATCAAACCACCTGAGGACTTTCAGCTAAAGTTTTCTAAAGCAAAGTCCTCAGGTGGTGGTTCTGTTCCACTGCACAGGCTGCCATACATTTTCAGGAGGTGAGAAGAGAGCATGGACAGACCCAGAAAATGGCAAAACTGAATACCATTTAGATTCAAACAGAGTCCTGAATGATTTATTTTGAAGGGCAATCATTTATTATCCAAATACTGATCAGCTGCTGAATGACAAAGACCTCACATGTGCCCGTGTACAGTGTGAGGAAGCTACAGTGTAACTTAAGGTTCAAACAGTTGTTGTATAAAGCTGCTGTCCACAAACACTCAGTGTCTCTGCAAGTGGACAAATCAGCAAAAGCTTCCACAGAATCCAGTTTTCTGCAAATCAGAAGAGATGCCACCAAATTTTCATTTCTCCGATGGAAAGGCAAAATTCCTTTAATTAAGGCAACACTAATCCATCAAATAGGTCCTATTTGTTTTTCACCCAATTGCTGTGTAACAAGAGAGATGCTTCACTGTCTGAAGGTATGTTGACAACGGCCCTTAGTTCTGTAGATATTCATATGAGCACAATCTATCTGCTTCTTTGCCTCTGGGAAACATCCTTTCTGAAGGTTAATAAACAACCCTCACAGACTGAGTGGCATGCTGTTTTATCATTTTAACAATGGAGGCTAAAAGTGCCTCCAGAACTCTGCCTAATAGGTTATTTTGTAATATGATTTTGTTATCAGATATGTGTTTGCTCTTGCTAGCCTGGTCTTGGTCACTGTGTAGTAACGAATACTCACATTAATGTCCCTGGAGCAGGGAACACAATAATAAGGTCCTCCCTGGGCAACAGAGCTGGCCACGTCCCATCTATTTCGATGGCACAAGCTGTGGCCCTGCTATTTTTCACTGTGGCGTATTTTTGTGACTGGGGCCAAGTATGTCTCAGTGGAAAAATCCTCTCTGACGCCTGTCACTCTCGTTCTCGTTCACCAAAAGCAACAGAAGTATTTGCATCTCCATAATTCTCTTTAGTGAATTTCCCAGAATAATAAAATACATGCGTGAGATACAGATGGAGTCAAACTTGTTCAACGGTGAAAGTAAATCCTGAGCTCAAAGCAGAAATTTCAGTTGACTGTTTCCGAACACGTTCACCAACGAGCCGACCGCTTCAGCTGCACCTGTAGACCTGGTTTAACATCTATGGTCATCTCATCCAGATCAGAGGTGAAACGTCTTCAAGCAACTTAAAGAAGTCTAGACGCTTTTCTTTCCAAGCTCCTTAGACTACGATGAGCTGGATGACTGAGAACCTTCACAGATATTCTAACATCTATGAGACGACTAAAAACTCATTTTAAAAAGTATAACGATGTGGAAATAAAGGGAAGACAAATAATTAGGCCTCATTTATAAACAGGGTGTAAGAACAAATCTGAGCATGAACTGTACATACAAATATTTTATGTACAAGTTTGTGATTTGTCGCCATTGAATCGAATAGAATAAGACAGCAGGAATAAATAACAAACAGGAGAAATAAACAAAACAACAGGAAGGCCCATGTTGGAGTGCAGGTGGGAAAGATCTTGGAAGTAGTGCAGATGATTTGGTCTGAGTGTGTGAGCGGCCCGAGCGATGAGGTTACTCAGACCGTGGCTCAGATGGGTGGATGTTTGTTACTAATCCGAATGGCCCAGAGGAGGAAGCTGTGAGTCTGGAGGTGGAGCCGATTCACCTGAGGCGCCGTTCGGAGGGCAGCGAGTCAAACAGGGGATGGGTGCGATGCAAGGGGTCAACTGTGATGCTGCTGGTTTTCCTGAGGCAGAAGAGGCTTACAATATCCTCCAGGGCTGGCAGAGGGCAGCCAATTACTTTTTGGGTGGTGTTAATTACCTTCTGCACAGCTTTCCTGTTCTCAGCAGTTGTCCCTGCGTAACAAACACCCAAGCAGTAAGAGTGGACGCTCTCCACGAGGAGCGGTACGAGGCCAGCAGCAGCTCCTGTTCTAGTTATTCTTCGTCAGGACACGGAGGAGGTCCATGATGAGTTCATTTGTTTCAAGAACGTTCAACATCAGGTTATTTTCGGAGGACCAGCGGGTCAATTCTCTACCGCTGCCTGTACGATGTGTCATCTCTGTCAGAGATGAGCCCAACCACGATGGCTCCAGCAACGTACTTGACGATGACGTTGGCTGAGTGGATTGGTGTGCAGTCATGTGTAAACAGGGGCTACAGTGGGGGGATGAGGACACAGCCCTGCGTCGGGGGGGGGGGGGGGGGGGAGCCTGACTGAGGCCAGCTGGGGGATCTGAAGGTGGTCCAGTTTTGTGGTCAGGATGTTGAGGATCATGGAGTTGAATGATGAGCTGCAGTCCACGAAGAGCGTCCTCGTGAAGCTCATCCTGTTCTCCAGATGGTTCAGCACTGAACACATGCAGCCCGTGCAGCCCGGATCTCAGCTGACCCTTCTCACCCTGGACACAGTCTGTTTGACCTGCTCCCCTCAGGCAGGAGGCTCCGGTCCATTCGCACCAGAACCTCTCGCCACAAGAACAGTTTCTTCCCCTCTGCTGTTGGACACATGAACAATAACCACATGATTGTCCCCGCCACTAACACATGACCCTACGCTGTGTCACTGCATCATTTCATGTTTGGCACTGAGCACCACCTGCACTCATGTATATATCTTTCTACGTAGCACTCATAATTCTTATTCTCATGTATATATCTCATGTATATCTCATGCACATATCTTTCTTTCTACATAGCACTTTAATTCTTATTGTCTGCACTGAAGCACCGCAGCAATTTCCTAATGTTGTAAACCTCAACATCTGGCAATAAACCCATTCTGATTCTGATTCTGATTCTGATGTAGAGCTGCCTCGGGTCACAGTAAAATCTGAATACTACCTACTATTAGTGGTGGTATAAGAAGTTGTGTTTCCCACTGTAACACTTTACAAAACACAAACATAAGGTGATGCATGTGTCCTCCAAACACACTTCACAAGCATCTCGATTCAGTCACTTAAATTGTATTTGTATCGTACCACATTTCAACATTAGTCACCTGAAGGCGCTCTATATCAGAATCCTCTTTATTTGGCCACGTTTGTGCACACTAATGAAGGATTGGACTGCAGGTCAGCTGCTCCTTTTTCTGTACGTGGACTCCTCATCGCTCTGGATCAGACCGATGGCGTTGTTGTCGTCTACGAACAGATGTTTCGCAGATGGCTCTCCTGAGGTGCAATCGTTAGTGTAGAGGGAGAAGAGCAGTGGGGAGAGAGCAGACCTCTGGGGTGTGCGATGTAACGCTCCTCAGCCTCACCTGCTGCTGCCTGTCCGTCAGGAAGCTCGTGATACAGTCACAGGTGGAGGCGGGCACTGTAAGCTGGGTGAGCTTCAGATGGAGATGTCTGGGATTACTTCGTTGAAGGCTGAGCTGAAGTTCACAAACAGTATCCTGGTTGAGGTGATGCAGGATGTAATGCAATCCCATACTGAGTGCATCCTCAGCCAACCTGTTTGCCCAGTAGGCAAACTGCAGGGGGCCCAGCAGGTGCTCTGTGATGTAATTTCCATTCTTCCAATGAACTTTGTGACCACAGACTTAAGGGTGACAGGCCTGTAGTACTGTAATCCTGTGAAGGTGGAGCATTTGAAGCAGGAAGGAACTTCCCACAGCTCCAGAGATCTGTTAAAGATCCGGTTGAAGATGAGGGGGGTTGGTTGACACAGGCTCACAGGCATTAGCGTAACCGGTCCTGGACGCTTTCGGGTCTTTGTCTCTGGAAGAGCAGACACACATCTTCCTCACAGGAAGCGGGTCAGAGGGGCAGGGGAAGGAGGACTCCAATTAGTCTTTTCTGTGGGTGTGGGGTTAGGGTGAGTAGATGGGAGGTATGAGTGGTTGTCTTTCAAGTTTGCAGTAGAAGGTGTTGAGGTCATCAGCCAGTCTGAAATTCTCATCAGGGGGTACTGACTTCTGTAGAGGGTGATGAGCTGTAGGCCTCTCCAAACTGATGCAGGTCATTGGATCACTGTAGCTGTTAGTTACGCTGATACTGTAAGACTAAGACCCTACAATCATAGAGCCAATGAACAGAACCCCGTTTGTGAGAAACATGCTCTCTTTCTAGTCCCTGTCAGTATTTCAGCTGCAGCATTTTGGATCAACAGAAGACTTTCAAGGAGTTTTTAGGACATCCTGATATATCACTATTCAGCAAAGCGAGTCGGTATAACACTTTAGCCTAGAAGTAATAAATGCATGAACTAGTTTTTCAGCATCGCTCTGAGACAGAATATTTTTATACAAACTGGAGTCTATTAGATAGATATGATACAAACCACTGCAGCACAGTACCTGTAATACCTACAGCATGTTCTAATCGCTCTAATAGGATATTATGGTCGACAGTATCGAACGCTGCACTGAGGTCTAGCAGGACAAGCACAGAGATGAGTCCACTGTCAGAGGCCATAAGAAGATCATTTGTAACCTTCACTAAAGCTGTTTCTGTGCTGTGATGAGCTCTGAAACCTGACTGAAACTCTTCAAATAAACCTCTGCAGATGATCTGTTAGCTGTTTGACAACTACTCTTTCAAGGATGTTTGATATAAAGGAAGGTTGGAGATTGGCCTATAATTAGCTAAGACTGCTGGGTCTAGAGATGCTTTTTGAGTAAAGGTTTTATTATTGCTCCCAGGCATTTGATATGTAGCCTATTAATAGAGAGACTGTCATATTTAATGGCAGGACTTCTTTGGGCAGTTTTGTAGGAATGGGGTCTAAAAGACGCGTTGATGGTTTGGAGGAAATAATTACTGAAGTTAACTCAGAAAGATCGATCTGAGAAAGAGTCTAAATAAATGTCAGTGCTATTGAAAGTAATAATGTGTCGGTGAGACGGTTAATTTTTTTCTGTAATGATTAAAAGTTTATTTGTGAAGAAGTTCATAAAGTCATTACTACTTGCTTGGCTCAACAGCACTCTCACACTACAATTATCCTTGAATTAATGCACAAAGTATGAAAAATAAAAGCAGGCACGAATTAGAAAACAGTTTTGAGGCCAATTGCTAAGTTAGATATATAAGGAGTTTTCCACTGATTCCTTAATTTGATAACTTACACACATATTTTTGTTTGCATCTGTTCATTTGTGCCTCAGGTTGTTTGGTGTAACGGGGAATTGTGCAGCCTGCAGCAAGCTAATCCCAGCCTTCGAGATGGTTATGAGGGCCAAGGAAAATGTCTACCACCTGGACTGCTTCGCATGCCAGCTCTGCAATCAGAGGTGAGTGGACCAAACTTCTGCTCTTTTCTCATATCTGTACTCATACAAATAGCTGGTCAGGATAGCAAGGCACTGTACACTGTTACAATGTACTGCAGTTCAGTACAAGATGCACAAAAAGGAACAATAGCAACACATCATGATGCTCAAGATTTGTTAAAAACAGGGCCATAGTTAGCAGAGATTGGTTTAATTGAATTGCTATAGTTTTTTTAAACTCATTTAAAAAACAAGAACTGAACAGTTTTCAGTATTTTCTAATTCGCCTCGTTTTCTCTTTTGTGGGATGGCAGAGGCCACAGGAAACACGCTCACAGTTTTATCTACTCAGATCAGAAGATGACTGAGTGGTGATGCAGTTGGTCCAAAAAGCCTTGGAATTTGTTGAACAGTCATACACAGACTCATGAGACATGCATATGAGTATTGAATGTTCAGGGGAGCCCATGAGGTTTCATTTCGCAGAACTTCATTACGATTATGGAAACAGTGGAGGGTTTCTGAAGACACTTTCTGGAGGCAATGGCAAAAACAGGATGTTGCCATAAGTATGTGAAGTGTATCGTATCTGTTTCCAAGGTCCTTATGATTCACTTGTTGCTTTTCCACAAATAGCTTTGTTGTAGCCACATGCACACACAAACCAGACATACTAAGCATCCTAAAGGAAAAGAAGTTAGTTATACACAGTTTGCACTGAGTAATTGTTCTGCCACGTCAGTCTTCAGCCTCTCCTATTCAGGGCTCTAGAGTGCGACCAGTTCGCACACACATTCACACACTGGTGATGAAGCTACATTGTAGCCACAGCCGTCCTGGGGCGCACTGACAGAGGCGAGGCTGCCGGACACTGGCGCCACCGGGCCCTCTGACCAAACCAACTTCATTCTAAGCCAAAGACTAGAAAATATGGTGAAGCATATCTGCCCTTTGGCCTCAGCTGCACGTGCCGAGGTAGGTCTCCCTGCAGGATTGCTTTTCCCTTCATCGGGAGCAGCGCTGGGCTGTTTAAATCACGGACAAACAGTATCCCACATTCTTGACAACATTTTTCTTGTTAAACAAAAGGGGGGCCTAGCAAAAGAAGTTTGGGAACCGCTGTATTAAGTTATGCAGGCTTGTTTGCACAACAAGGCTAAATAATTATATAAACCTTTCTGAATCTAAATAGTGTACTTTGGTAGAATTAAAAAATAAGTGTAGTGCAGGTCTATGGTGATTTTTAGTGCTACTATCATCGAGTTTTGATTCTGGTTCTGTATCGGTTAAGTCATAAGCAGTCCTGATTTTGAACTGTTGTAGTCCTGTTTTAATTCTGGATCAGTTCTGGGTCTGGTCTGGTTGAATTGGGGTTTAGTCCCACCATGCATACTACGCCCCGGGTGTATAAAATGTCTGGCTCCGCCTCTGGAGTCAACAGTGTCCATGAACACGACGTAACGTTCGATGATGTGTCATTTCAAAAGCATCAGTTGTAGGAGACGTGCTTACAGAGCGCTTTGTAGTGAATCAGAAGAGTCGACTCCCACTGAACGAGAGCTGCTCCTCACTTAATTTCCTTTGGCTGCTCAGCTCTCACACAGTGGCTCAGCTATGCTCCAATCCCTCCATATTGTGGCCAATCACATGCGAGGATATAGGATAATATCATCATGTGGGTGATGGACGCGACAGTCAAGTGGAGCGAGCGTCTGTCCTCTCAGTGAGTGAGACAGCGGTGAGGAGGGCTGTGCGAGAGCAAGAACACATAAATATGCCTGAAACACAGAAACGAAGCAGCACCTGGCTGCAGTTTAAAGACTTTTTTGTCTCGACTTGGTCTCGGTTTAGGCGGTCTTGACTACAAGTCTAGTGGCAGACATGAGGCAACTGAGACTCCAACCAGAGGCTGTATGGCAATGAACATACAGCATCTGGAAGACAAAAATATGAAAATGTTCAGATAGACAAATCAACTGTCTCCCTGTGGTGTGTGTATGTGTCTTTGTCATGAAAAGTAATTTATAACCAGCGTGGGAAGCCGCAGTAATGCCCCCCAGGAGCCAGAGGCAGAAAGAGAAAGATCCAGGCCATGCGCAGCCCCCAAGAGTACTGAAGACCTGAAGCCACACATCTCGGCAACAACTGCACGTCCATCCAGTTGGCTGAGAGTCCCTTAGAGCCAGAGGCAACCGCCAGCCAACCCTGGCCTCCCCAGGGTGAGTCCAGTCACCCTGGTGTGAGTTGAGAACAGGGCCCCAGGACTCCAGGTGCCCAAGAACCCTCCCCAACACAGAAGAGGCCCAAGCCACCACCCCCAACGTCAACAGCCACATCAGAACATCCAGCCACGTGCCCTGGAACCAACAAACATCCCAGGGAGGGCAGCAGCATCCAATAGGGAATGATGGGGAGGGCCAACCCCATCCTCCATGGCCGTAGAACCACCAGTGTAATTAAAAAGAAGAGGCAGGTCACCATGCAGTACAGCCAGCAAAGCCATGTGTATTGCCCTACCCAATGCAGCCTAAAACCTCCCCCACAACAAAGGGTAAGTCTGGAGTGTGCAGATGACTCCCAGTCTTGGGGCTCAAAGGGCCTGGAGCCCGTAAAGCACAGACCAGACATCTCGTGGGCCTGCTCCCCCCACACTGGAGAAATCTGAACACAGCTTAATCTTCCTCAAGCAAAAGTACAAGCCGCTCGTACAATCGATCACAACGTGACTCTTCAGGGAGTGGTCTCCGGGTCGTAACACTTCCAAGCTCAAATACACAGAGCAGCCATCAATAACAGCACTCAAGACAGAGGTGTGGCAAAACAGGTGGGCTGAACCAAACACGAGAGCCACATGACCACCGCTGCCTGTAGCCTTTTGTTAGCTAATGTCCGCTCTCTCAAAAACAAGATGGAGCGAAGAACCAGGGAAAGATTCCAACATGAAACCAGTGTTGTCCTGTCATTTTTACAAAAATGTGTTACTGTTCTGTGTCTGGCACGCTCATCTGATGCACTGTTCACTTATATCAATTTTATCGCCTCCATCAAACATGAAAGTCCCCTTGACCCATGGACCCTTCAATAAAGCAATTTTATAAATGACCCAGAAATGTCTCAGTGGTGCACCAGAACATGTGAAATCTGATAAATAAACGAGCTGACACCGAGATCATTCGAGGTTATGAAGTCTAATTATTCCCCAGTCCTGCAGACTGGTTAGTTAGAGGCTATGCTGAAGTTTTAAAGCTGAATTCCTACACCCGGGTTTGGATGTACCGCTACTCATGCACAGTCATTCAGGCATGTCTTCATGCCATTAGTAGGTCTGTGAGTACACCCAGCCCACTGTATCCCACAGATTAAAGACAGAAAACTCAAAGTCAGTCATTACTCTGATTTCATACACATCTCACTGCAGGACTCTAATGGCCACTGCCATGTTTAACTGTTAAAGGGCCATGCTTATGTGATGGGGCTGTTAGTGCAGAGCAAAGATGTAGAGACTGGATTAGAGAACTTATTTAATATTAACTTTATTCCCACCAAACCCACACGCACAGCTCACTAGCTGCAACCACCAATATGGCTCTCTGCCCCTTTAGCACACCTTTCTCTGGCCTTAAATACTTCTAATTGCTGATGGGAGTCAGCTGTGCAAAAAGGCAGGAGAGCCAGCAGGACACACCCACACGGGCAGTTTCAGGAGGAGGTCTTGCTGGGTGGTAACAGTCATCACCATTATTAAACTGACAGCCGCACTTTCCATGAAAAAAGGATCTGCAGCTGAACCCACTTCAGGCATAACATGTTTGTCACAAGGAAAAGTAATTTCTTTAAAATGACATCAAGCTGAGGGACTAAAGGGGACTAGATGCAGTACGAGGTCTATCAGTGAAAACAAAGGATCCCCACAGTGGATCTGATCATTCAGCAATAGTGCTGTCCTAGAGCTAACAAGACACGTAGCTGGTTCTGAGGAGAGAAAAGATGTTGGCAACACTGGGTGTAAAGAATAGGGAAGGAGATATGAGGCTTCATCCAGCAAGCAGTTACCCACAGATCAGCCCTGGGGGACAGCTAATCAATGGGGCTGTTGTCAAGTCTCATCATCTCTCCTGTGCTGGCCCAGTTTCTCCAATAAGTCAAGGCCACAGCTCAGAGAGGCTCGGGAAGGTTACAGTTAGCAAGGCGCAAAGGAGTGCAGGCCTGATGACAGTCTGGGAGAAGGCCAGTGCTGATAAAGGTGGAGGCTCCACTCTGATGTGGTGGAAGGGAAAAAACAGACAGCATAGCTAAGCAGAGACACCGGCTAACAGACAATAAGAGGTCTCTGTCACTTTGTGCCTGTGCTGGTAACTGGGCATGTGCAGCCAGTGTGTAAAACAATTCAATGTTTAATATGTCGTTGCTGGCAGAAGAGGAAAAGCCTGAAACGACCGTAAAAATGAAATAGTTGCAAGTGTAACAGGTAACGAAAGGTAACAGTTTGACAGGCATAAAATATTTTGTTTTTTAATTAGAGCTTGTAGGATTTGAAGGTACAATCACTTGAGTAATCAGCACTGCTCTCCTACCTGGTGTCTTGAACGAGACGTGGGTAACCACTTCACTGCGGCTATCAGGCCCATCTCTCCATCTTTAGTCTTCTGTCTTCAAGCCCCTGAGGTCTCAACAGCAACATCTGGCATCGTAGCTATTACCCCTCACTGGTCGTTGCCCAGTTGTAGTTGTTTCTTTTGATCCACACCAGCTGCTGCAGCCTTAGTGACTTGACTGCTTCCTGGAAGACCCGCCCTCCCATTTATAACTGAAATCACCCCAAACGGCCGCAGCAGATGGCCCCGCCCCCCTGCACCATTCAGGAGGAGTTCTTCCTTCCCACTGTCGCCAAAGTGCTGCTCATAGGGGGTCATATGACTGTTGGGTTTCTCTGTATGTATTATTGCAGGGTCTACCTTACAGTTGTTGTGATTTGGTGCTGTATGAATAAAACTGAATTGAATTCCAGAATTATTCCAAAATATTTTGTTCTCAAAATCAATATTATTCATTTTACCATCGTGTGTTCATTTGGCTTGAAGGGTGATCAGGGTGAATTTAAAAATGCAGTTTTGGATGGGGAGTGGGGGTCGTTGTTGTTGTTGTTGTTGTTGTTGTTGTTGTTGTTGTTTGTGCTCGTACAGTGTGTTTGAATCACTGTAACTAAAGTTACCATTGAGGTGGATGTAAGAAATTATGCTCTGAACCTGCAATGTAGCCCTGAATAACTCCTGCATACAGGTGGGTCATGTCAGGTACCCGAGCTCCACTCACTGTGTGGAGGTCCCAGCAATGAACTCAGCAGTCTTAACACTAAAGGAAGTCAGAGGCTCACTGCCCCCCCCACTCCCCACATCCCAGCTCCACTCCCCCCTGGTAAAGACGGCACTGCAGCTTGCTGACTTTGGTGAGCCTGCACACTGAGGGAGATAAGCAGCCCTCAGGACAATACAACAAAACGTACTGCTCTTACATGTTCATCATAACCTTCATTGCCCTCTCACAACATATGGAGTTATTTTTGTGCCACTATTCTGAGCGCACGTAAAAACTATTTGCAGGTGCAAGTGTTGCATTCTGAGGAGAAATTTATTTTGAGCGAAGAAAAGCTGAATTTGAGTCAACAAAATTCATTCCTGCGTGCAGAAAATGTATTTCAGTGTTTGCTGTTATACACACACACTAGCAGCCCCTCTCGCTCAGTTTTTGCATTTGCGCTCGCTCGCCATGTGTTGTTTACACAGCAACATTCTCACATGAAAATATCTTAAAAGTTTATTTTGTGACCCAGACAGAGTAATATTTCAAACTCCGCCCCTCTGTGTTCCTCCGCCACTGCCTCGTTTGAGTTTTGGACGAAATGGATTCTGGGATATTGCATTTCGTCATTTCGAGCTGATTGGAGACCAGAACAGCCAATCAGATGTTTTTGCATCCAAGTCTGTGATTGGCTGGTTTTGTGGCACAAATATAACGGTGTAGAGAAAGAGTTGAAGGCACGGGCAGAAATGTTGAGAGTGCGAGCGACACATTGCGAGCGAGCGCAAATGCAAAAACTGAGCGAGAGGGGCTGCTGGTGTGTGTGTGTGTGTGTGTGTGTGTGTGTGTGTGTGTGTGTGTGTGTGTGTGTGTGTGTGTGTGTGTGTGTGGATAACAGCAAACACTGAAATACATTTTTTGCACGCAGCAATGAATTTTGTTCACTCAAATTCAGCTTTTCTTCACTCAAAATAAATTTCTCCTCAAAATACAACACTTGCACCTGCAAATAGTTTTTACGTGCGCTCAGAATAGTGGCACAAAAATAACGCCATAACAACAAGGCACAGGAAGGTGGGGCTGCCTGGGTCAGTGGGGTTTTGTTTCTCCTGCAAGGGTAAAGGAACCCTGGCCAGAAACACAGATAATCTAGTTAGGATACACTAAACACTCCATTAGTAAATATAAACATATGCATCTTGATGCATCCTCAGTCATTAAGTAAATCTCCTAAAAATCTCCTAGAAACGTTTCGTCATCATCAGGCGACTCCTTCAGTCTCCGCTGACTGCAGGTTTCCAATCTTACAAACAGTACATTTGCATAATGACTGAAACCAGCCACTGAAGGAACAATTCTCATGACCAAAACAACCTCTGGTGAAGCGGACGGCACAACACAGAAGAGCCACCTCGTCAGGCCAGGACTCTGCAGTCTATTCACACCTACAGGCCAGTGGACACTCGTTCAATGATGAGGACGTGCACATCCTGGACAGGGAGGAACGCTGGTTTGAGGGCGGAGTCAAGGAGGGAAAGACCATCTCTGAATGGAGGAGGGGCCTAAGGGTACATCTGTCATCATCTTACAATGCTGTGATTGGAGCCATTCCCCAACTCTCTGTGAATGGGACTCATGGTTGTTGGTCAATGGTCATGAGATTTGTTCCCTCAGTGGGCTGGTTTCAGTCATTATGCAAATGTGCTGTTTATAAGATTTGGGGAAACCTGCAGTCAGCTGAGACTGAAGGAGTCGCCTGATGATGACGAAACGTTTCTCCCACAAAACGCTACGTCCAGATGAACAGAATCAACCTTTGGAGATAAACATATGCATACACACAAACACTCAAACCAGCCCCTGCATCATCTCCAACCATAGTCCCAACACTGCTGTTGAAAGGACAGTGTTGGGATACAGTAGTTAGGGAGAAGCGTTTGTTGTCAGGAAGCTTGGCCTGTTTAAAGCCTCACATTAATGAAACATATGGGGGCTCGTCCGGGATTGCCTTCGCTGGGGGGTCCGGGGACCGCCCCAGCCTTTGTCGTCTGCTGGAGGGTCCGTGGGTCCGCTCCAGCCTTCATTCGCCTTCGCTGGAGGGTCCGTGGGACCACTCCAGCCTTCATCCGCCTTCGCTGGAGGGTCCGAGGGACCGCTCCAGCCTTCGTCGTCTGCTGGAGGGTCAGTGGGACCGCTCCAGCCTTCATCAGTTTCATCTGCCTTCGCTGGAGGGTCCGAGGGACCGCTCCAGCCTTCGTTTGTCTTCGCTGGAGGGTCCGGGATCGCTGGAGGGTCCGAAGGAGGGACAGCTTCGGCCTTCGGTCTTCGCTGGAGGGTCCGAGGACCGCTTCAGCCTCCGTCTGTCTTCGCTGGAGGGCCCGGGGACCGCTCCAGCCTTCATCCGCTTTCGCTGGTGGATCCGAGGGACCGCTCCAGCCTTCTGCAGCTGGTGGGCTGCGTGTCCGTGTGTGCAGCTGGTGGGCTGCGTGTCCGTGTGTGCAGCTGGTGGGCTGCGTGTCCGTGTGTGCAGCTGGTGAGCTGCTCATCCGCCTTCGCTGGAGCGTCCAAGTGACCGCTCCAGCCTTCATCCGCTTCTGCTGGAGGGTCCGGGGGACCGCACCAGCCTTCGTCGTCTGCTGGAGGGTCCGTGGGACCGCTCCAGCCTCCATCAGCTTCGTCTGCCTTCATCCGCCTTCGCTGGGGGGGAGGGTCCGTGGGACCGCCCCAGCCTTTGTCGTCGCTGGAGGGTCCGTGGGACCGCTCCAGCCTTCATCCGCCTTCGCTGGAGGGTCCGTGGGACCGCTCCAGCCTTCGTCGTCTGCTGGAGGGTCAGTGGGACCGCTCCAGCCTCCATCAGCTTCGTCTGCCTTCGTTCAGCCTTCGTTTGTTTTGATCAAACATTTCACTTGGGGTTACATGTTTGATTTTTGGGTGGGGGGAACTGTTACGTTTCGGTGTTGTCAGTGTTTTGTTTTAGGCGTGACTGTAATGTGTTTCCTGCTTTACTTTGAAAGTCTGTCTTATCTCAGTGTTTTCAGTTTACGCTTCCTTGTCTCGTCAGTTCTGATTTGCCCCAGCTGTGTTTCCCTCCTGTTGTCCATTTTCCTGATTGCTCCCTCTAGGTATTTAAACCCTGTGTTTCAGTGTGTCATGGTCGCGATCTCCCCCGTGTTGTAAATAGTTTGGTGTTTTGTTGTAAATAAATAGTTTGTTGTAAATAGCTGTAAATAGATTTGTCGATACTTTCGTTTTGGGATTTTGGTGGTGAGCATTAGTGGGGGTTTTTTGTGTGTTTTTTTTTTCTTTATTTTTACTTTTTTTCGTGTTGCACTCCGGTTGCCTAGGCCGGGGTGTAACATACCCTCCAGCGAAGGCAATCCCGGACGAGCCCCCATATGTTACACCCCGGCCTAGGCAACCGGAGTGCAACACGAAAAAAAGTAAAAATAAAGAAAAAAAAAACACACAAAAAACCCCCACTAATGCTCACCACCAAAATCCCAAAACGAAAGTATCGACAAATCTATTTACAGCTATTTACAACAAACTATTTATTTACAACAAAACACCAAACTATTTACAACACGGGGGAGATCGCGACCATGACACACTGAAACACAGGGTTTAAATACCTAGAGGGAGCAATCAGGAAAATGGACAACAGGAGGGAAACACAGCTGGGGCAAATCAGAACTGACGAGACAAGGAAGCGTAAACTGAAAACACTGAGATAAGACAGACTTTCAAAGTAAAGCAGGAAACACATTACAGTCACGCCTAAAACAAAACACTGACAACACCGAAACGTAACAGATGCTCTGATGTGAACGTTCTCCTTCTTTTCTCTTTGTGCAGGTTTTGTGTTGGAGACAAGTTCTTCCTGAAGAACAACATGATTCTGTGCCAGACAGACTATGAAGAGGGGCTAATGAAGGAGGGCTATGCTCCCCAGGTCCGCTGACCCTCACAGGCCAACATGGAAGAAGAGGAAGAGTGGGAGAAACTCCAGAAAAAGTGCTAATGCCTTCCTGTCCATGTTCCCCACGTGTACATACGTAAGAAAGACTCCCTGAGAGGGCAAACACACTGTTGTACAGAATAGCCATAAAGACGCCGTGGCAGGGAAAAGCCCTGGAAGCCTACAACAAAATGTATCGTGTGAAAAACATTTTTGGATGCTGCCTTTTCCCACCAACCAACAAATACTGGCCTGAAAAGGAATTTTTAACCAACTGCTGGCATTGTTTGCTCTTTTAAAAAAGACTAGTCCCACCTACCATCGCACCCAACTGCACTGCACAGTTCAACAGTCTGTGATTGAATCTGAACTCGACCCGGATATCGTCAATCACTAAAACTGTGTGCTGAAGAACTGAGTATAAAAGTATGAAATCCATCCATTTTGTCTCAAGTGTGGCAAAATAATACTTTTGGGAGTGCGTGTGTCGGTCCATGGACATCCTTTCAGGCTACAGACTTCTGTCATACGTCCTTTAAGGCTTTGCATGGATCCTTTCAGAAACCTGAAACTCCAAACCTGACAAACAGTCAAGTGAGAAACACTTACCTTTATGCTGCCCATGCAGCATTAGCAGAGCAAACAGGGAAGGGAGATATGTCAGACTTAACCAGGGTAAAAATGAAGGTTAATTGTGGACTTGATATTGGACATTTTGAATAAGGTGGACAAACATCCAGCTGCTGAAGTTGCCTCATGTCTGGATGTGTAAATAAGCAATTGTTTGCTAACACCTCAGTCAAAAGATTTATTGGGGAATAGTACAGCATGTCAGCTCCTTCTGCAGCCCACAAGTGTGTAAAAACCTCTATAAGAAAAACTAAGTGTTACAGGATTATAAGTGTGAGATATTTCCATGGTTTGACAAGAGTTATCGCCGTTCCTAAAATGCAGTATTTTGGACTGGGACGCTGCCACTATGATTCTGTGATGGGTTATGTTGTTTTCGGTGGGGACGGCTTTTCTTTTATTAAAAACCTCCAGTCAAAGTGAAGTACTCATGGACACCGAGGATGTTTAAGTGGTTTGTAGAATTTTGAACATGGATAGTTTCAGTCATTTCACTCACACATGGCCACAACGCCTTCCTCCCACAGTGGGACATTGTCCTCGTCAGCTGAGAGGAAAACATCTCATCTTTCTGTATGAACCCATCTGAGCTCATGGCACCGTTAGCAGGACGACAGGAAGAAGCTTCTCTAATCTGTAAATTGTGGATGTACATTCATTTCTGCTTGCTTGTACAATGATTTCTTTTTGTGTCATCCAGCATGAGAATCTTATTTTTAGGACAATGCCTGTAAATACTATAATTGTAATAATTTTAAACACAAATGTAATAAAGTTTTATTGTCTAACCAGTGGTTATGGTGTTTTTCTTCTGTTTCCTATTGATTTGACTGTTGATTGACAGTGTTTGCTGAAGCAGTGAGGGTTCAGTATCAAACCCAAAGATGCAGCTTTAGTTGTAAAGCAGCCTCAGGAATGAAGCTGTTCTCTGTGCCGTGTTACAGCTTATGATATACGAGTCATCAGAAGTGCAGTTATCGGTTTGTTGTCTTTGCTCCTTCTGATGTTCGGGTCACACAACCTAAGAGCAGAGAGCTTTGGTTGACAGTTACATTTTTCCACTTAGGTGAGTTTTTGTTTTGTTTTTTGTGTCAAATTTTTCTATTTTGATTATGTTTCATGGAGCAAAAGAAAAAACAAAGCTTCTTTTACATGTTACTCTTGCAGCCCTCAACAACACTGACAGTTTAGGATCATCTGGAAAGGTAAATTATTTGATGTGAAGTTGGACTTCACAGATGTTTCCATGATTTTACAGTTAAGCTAACTGAATCTGACAAAGAGAGAAAATCTTTGATGATGTTAAAGCTGCTCTGCTCTACATGGAGACGTTATAGTGTTTTTATTTTTAAGTGTGGCACCAATAAGAATTACTCACAGATGCTAAGTGCTCTTATCAACTTATCTGAAGTCAGATGTTCAGCCCTGAATCTCGATGCTGATTATTATTGGACTGTCTATGTTGTTTGTGTCGGTGATGATGAAGAGGAACTCAGTGATGGTCGGCACCATTCAAATGTTGATGAATGCTGGTTTTGTGATTTTGTATATTTTCCAAGATGTCATATCTTAACTCGGGAAAGGTTTGGTGTGGAGTTCTATAATCATCATTATAAATAAAAACATTTGAAATCACAATTAAACAACCAATCACCTCTTACCAATAGCAACAACTTAAATGGTAAATGGACTGATTCTTATATAGCGCTTTTCTACTCTCCAGGAGTGCTCAAAGGCTACGTTCACTCTGCAGGTCTTAATGCTCAAATCCGATTTTTGTGTGTGTGTGTGTGTGTGTGTGTGTGCGTGTGTGTGTGTGTGTGTGTGTGTGCTCGTTCACACGACAAATAAAATGCGACAGCAAACGCGGATTCAGGACCACATACGAAAGTGACCCAGGTCGGATTTGAAAATATCAGATTTGTGCCGTTCACACTGTCATAGCATGATCGGATAGATGGTCGCATTTGTCGGATTTGATGCGCTTTCGCCTGCAGTGTGAACGTAGCCAAAGCGCTCTATACAACATGCCACATTCACTCAGTCACACTCAGTCTCACAAGTACTTTCTCTATACGTAGTGCTTTCTAACTACATTCACACACATTCACACTCCAATGGACGCATCGCAGAGCAACTTGGGGTTAGTATCTTGCCCAAGGATACTTGACATGCAGACTGGAGGAGCCAGGGATCGAAGCACCGATCAGTAGGTGACCTGCTCTCTCTCCTTAGCTTCAGCCCCTCTAAGGAAAGTGTAACCACTAACACAGTGTAACACGCTTTTTCTTTGTGAGTGGATCTAACCCCTTGGTTAACCTTGATAAAGTCACTTGTGTCTTTTGCATATTTTTGAAAACCCTTTTCTCAGTAAAAGTTTGGATTAAACCAAATAAAATAAATTAAAATTTGCAAATTGCTTTAAACCTAAAGACGACGTATACATATTAGAGCACAATTAAAACTGTTGTTTTGACAACAGTGTCGCTAAGTGAGGAATTGAGCTGTTGCAGTTTAAAGACAAATGCATTAGTGTTTGAAGATAAAGAAATAAGTAATAGTTATTACTTGATTATTGTGCCATAAGACTGTACATGATGCTGTTATCAAATTCAAAAGCAGCATTTTTTTAAGTAAAATTTCTGACTGATGTGTTTTCTGTACCATTGTCTGCATTCTGTTATTTACATTTTAGGTAGCATCCATTCTTTTTTGGAGACTGTTTAAACACCTCGTTTTACTGCAGAGTCTTTTCTAATCACAGTGTAAGACGCTCTCAGTGGGATCTGCACTGCCCTCCCTCCTCCTGAAGACATGTAACCTTGAGAGCAGTAGAAACATGTCCTTGACATTTTCACTGACCTTACAAAGCATAAAGAAAAACTACGATGCAGAACCCTTCACTCGTGAGCTTTAACAGCTATTAAGAACCTTCAAAAACGGATTCGCTCCAAGCCTGCATATTGTTAGCATCTTCATCCATGGTTTACAGCTGATCCTGGGTGTGTGGATAGTCCTGCTCCCTTTGCCAAGTGGCTGCAGGGGCAAAAATAATGATCTTTACAGACATACCAACGCTATCTGGAACAGATAACACAGCTTTAATGGCTCCTTATCCTTTGGCCCCTACATTGTGATAGGCATCCTGGAAAGTATATCCCAGTTGTTGGATCATTAGCGCTTTATTGTAGGCATAATGTACTTTTGTTTGTGTGGGATTTGAGTTTTCTAGCGAAAGCGTAGCTCTGCTGTCGGTACCAAAGGACAACAAAATGCAGAATCAGTAGGTCACAAAACACAACGCAATGTTTGCTTCTTAAAAAGACAAACATAAAACTGATTCTTTGTATCAAAGTAGTATCTATCTGATTTCCTCTGCTTTAAAGAAGTATCTCAGATCCTAATCTCAAACTATCTGTGGAGACATTACATCTGTGCTTATTATGTCTGTATAAGCAAACTTTTGCACTGTTTACTACCATTGTGTGTGTGCGTGCGTGCGTGCGTGCGTGCGTGCGTGCATGCATGCGTGCGTGTGTCCAGGGAAAGCATTACACAAGTTATTACTGTCAGTAGCTTCGATGCAATGAGGACACATAGAAACAAACTAACAGTCAGTGAAAGCAGGACTGTGCAGACTTTCAGCCTCTTGGGTCTCAGGGTCTTTCTTTTGATGTAGCAGTAACTTCTACCAGATGTCCATTTAGGCCCCAGCCTACCAATTCAACCATGAACGGAAGATTACAGCAAGCCACCTTCCACACACACACACACACACACACACACACACACACACACACACTATTCTTCAAAGTGGCCAGATGATGATGGTTAGAATGGACGAATCAGCTGAGAGTAAGATTTTAATTATTTGAACACAATATCAAATAATACCCATCAATAGACTTCACACTGTTCAAAATGCAGGAGCAGGACTTCTCCATATATTACACCAGTTTAATGACTCTACAGTGGTTTTCCATCTGCTTTAGAGTTGATTTTAAGATTTTATTTCTTACTTTTAAAGCTCTTGAGGTCCTGGCAGCAGAATATACAGTTCAGTGTGTATCAAAAGAATAATCTGATTTCAAAGCGTTTGAATTCTATAGTTGTTCACTGATAATGACATTGAAAACACCGACTGTGTTTTCAATCGTTAAACAGGAGATTTACGAGTTTCCATGAGTTTCCCACGGTTGCCAGTAGGCAGCATAACAACATCAGTGGCTGCTGTGACTCCAGACATGCTTGAAAAACTATGGGACAACTGTCATGAGGACATTTGCTATGCATCCAGAGGGGCAAACATTGAGTACCTGTGAACACTGTAAGTTTTGTAGTTTAAATTTTGGTAAATGGTAAATGGACTGATTCTTATATAGCGCTTTTCTACTCTCCTGGAGTGCTCAAAGTGCTCTATACAACACGCATTCATGCAAGCACTGTTGTCTATGCTTTGTCAGCGCTTTCTAACTAACATACATTCATACGCATTCATACTCTGAAGCATCGGCCTCTGCCGTGGCCTTCAAGGCCTCCGAAATAAACCTGTGGGTTGTCATTCTTGTGTGTTAACAGACCTCTCTGCACTGAATCATATCTGCTATTAATCTCTGTCTCTCTTCCACAGCATGTCTTTATCCTGTCTTCCTTCTCTCACCCCAACCAATCATAGCAGATGGCTGAGCCTGGTTCTGCCGGAGGTTTCTTCCTGTTAAAAGGGAGTTTTTCCTCCCCACTGTCGCCCTAGTGCTTGCTCACAGGGGGTCATATGATTGTTGGGTTTTTCTCTGTGTGTATTAATGTGTGATCTACTGTACAATATAAAGCGCCTTGAGGCGACTGTTGTTGTGGTTTGGTGCTGTGTAAATAAAATTGAATTGAAATTGAGCTGAACTGAAGAGATCAGCAGTCGGGGGGTAGCCTGGACAGAGCCAATGAGCTGAATCTGTTTATCAGCAGGTTCATTACTGGACCTCCTGTTGCCCTCCTCACACATTGCCAACCTTAACACCGCCTCGGCCACCAAACAATGCACCACTACATGCTCCCTCCCCCATACATCCACACCCTCCTCACAAATTTCCCTTTTATAAATGACTGTGACGTGAGGAGAGACCTGGGGCCACTACACCAAGGTAAAGCTGCAGGCCTTAATCATGTCGTTTCCAGCATCCTGAAGTCCTGTGCTGCCCGGCTTTCTCACATCCTGCAGTAACTCTTCAATCTGAGGCTACATCCACACTATCGTTTTCAGTCGTTTTCACAGAGTTGTGCGTCCACGTTGAAACAGCCAAAAACACTCACGTTCCAGTCCTGCATGAAACGCATGAAGATTCGGCCTGCCTCATTTCTGCCGTTTATTTACTTTCTGGTTCGTTGAAACATCGCAGCAAAACACAGAGGAAAACACCGAGTATTTTAAATGGACTAACAATGAGGCGGAGTTGTTGCTGCGAGTAACACAAAAGTAAAAAGTTGCAAAAGCGAGTGAGAAGCATGTACAGACTGATATTAATCTTTAACAGGGCTGTCAAAACTGAGAGCAAACAAAACAACTGCTGTATAATGCCCTCTGCTATCTTTGGTTAATTGGTCACATGACTGCATCACATGACTAAAATATGTCATCGTTTTCGAAAGTCTCCGTTTTCGCTGTCCACACTGCGACGCAAACGCACCGTCTTCAAATGTATTTGTTTTTGAGAGCGGCGGGAAAACGTCGTCTCAGTGTGGACGGGAGCCAAAACGGAGAGAAAACGAAGTGTTTTCAAACGAAAACGCATTAGTGTGGACGTAGCCTGCTGCAGGAGAAGGTACCAACGCTACGGAAGACATCACATTTTGTGTCAGTACCAAAGAAAGCCACCCCTTTTGACCTTAATGATTTCAGACCAGTTGCCTTAACGTCACATGTCATGAAGGTGCTGATGAGACTGGTTCTTACTCAGTTTGCTTATCAGCCTCTTGTGAGGGTGGGTGATGCTGTTGCAGCGTCCTGACTCTCGGCTGTGGAGTGGTCAGGAAGAAATCGACTCTGTCTAAATGTCAGCAAGACAAAAGGAGATGGTGAAGAAAGAGTGGACAGCTGCAGGTACTTGGGCATGCACCTGAATAATAGACTTAACTGGAGGACTAAGAGTGATGCTGTGATTAGGGCTGGGTATCGTCACTGATTTCTAGAATCGATTCAATTCCGATTCACCACGTCCCGAATCGCTTTGATCCACGATTCGATTTAATTCAATTCGATTTTAATCTGGGAAATTTTGACAGTCAGAAATATTATAATTCAGATCAGAACATTTACATATTTTTGTATCTATAAAAAGGAAGCTGACACACGCAAGACTTTATCACAGGTGTAGGCGTCACAGCAGATGCCTTTGTGTCAAAGTAGCTGAAGATAAAACACAGAAAAACATGAAGGTTTTCCTGTTCTGGGATTTTATAAAAATATTCTGCAGTACATCAAAAACGAAAGAAAACCATTAATCAACACATGAACATCACCTCTGAAGTTACAGCGGTTTTATTAGAGACACGGCTAAGTGTTTTGCATTTTGCATAATTTTAAAAACTTTAAATTTGTTCAGTATTGAACGGCAGAAATTAGGTTTTCTTTTCGGAAGAATATAAAACGAAGAAAAACGTCGTCCGACAGCCTGTAAACAGCGGTAGACCTGTGCGTAACAAGCAAGCGAATAATGAAGAAAACAGATTTTTAGACGGGAAACTGTGAGAGAGAGAGAGGGGGGGGAGAGAGAGAGAGGGGGGGAGAGAGAGAGAGGGGGGGGGAGAGAGAGAGAGAGGGGGGGGGAGAGAGAGAGGGGGGAGAGAGAGAGGGGGGGAGAGAGAGAGAGAGAGAGCTGTGCATCGCGGTGGAAGCAAAACAGTAAAAGTCAGAGTGAATTCATGACGATGTTTATGTGAAGCGTAGTTTGGATCTTCTTCTGCTGCTGGTTCGGTCAATATTGTTTGGAGAGAGATCAAACTAACAGCTTTAGAATCAGCGCATAAAGGGCGTGAACACAAAGCGCCGACCCACCGAAACATCAGAATCAGCGAGCTGTCGGCTTTCAGCCCCGACTGTGAGAAAGGCGACATCTCACTGATTCTGATCCGCGGGTCGCGCTGTGTGTTTAAGTCTTTGTGCAGAATCCGTGTACCTGCTCTCATTTACTGTCATTTACTGCGAACGTGCACCCGGTCAAATCCTTCTGCTCACCGGACCTGGAGTACCTGATGATTAAGTGCCGGCCATTCTGGCTACCGAGGGAATTTACAGCAGTGATTATTACGGCTGTTTACATTCCCCCACAAGCCGACACTGACCGTGCACTCAGGGAACTGTACAGCGCGATCAGCAGCGAGGAAACCGCACACCCAGAGGCAGCGTTTATCACAGCCGGAGACTTTAATAAGGGAAACCTGAAGAAAGTCTCACCAAAACTCCATCAACACATCCTTTTCAACACACGTGGAAACCGGCAACTCGACCACTGTTACACCTCTTTCCGGGATGCGTACAAAGCCCTCCCCCGCGCCCCATTCGGCCAATCAGATCACTGCTCCATCCTGCTCCTGCCCGCCTACAGGCAGAAGCTGAAACAGGAAGCTCCAACCCGGAGGGCGGTGCACTGTTGGACGGACCAATCGGAGTCTGCGCTGCGGGACTGTTTTGATCACGCGGACTGGGAAATGTTTCACGTGGCCGCCAGAGACATTGATGAATACACAGACTCAGTCTGTGGATTTATCAGGAAATGCGTGGAAGATGTCGTCCCATCCAGAACAGTCAAATCCTTCCCAAATCAAAAACCCTGGATTAACGGAGATGTTCGCGCGGCACTGGCGGCACGGAGCACCGCCTTTGCCTCCGCGAACACATCGGACTACAAACACGCACATTACCAACTCCGGAAGACGATCAAAGCAGCCAAACGTGAGTACAGGGACAGGGTGGAGCAACAGTTTGACAACCCTCGGAGTATGTGGCAGGGACTAAACACGATCACAGACTTTAGAGGGAAAACCAGCACACCGCAGACCACGGCCTCTCTGTGTGAGGATCTAAACGTATTCTACGCTAGATTCGACACAGCGAACACCATGAGACCGGACAGTGTGCGCACCGCGGATGACGTCAGTGCGCACACTGTGTCTGAGGAGGATGTGCGGAAGTGCTTCAGGAAGGTGAACGCACGCAAAGCTGCTGGTCCGGACGGGATTCCCGGCCGCGTCCTCAGGTCATGCGCGGCTCAGCTGGCTGGAGTGTTCACGCACATCTTCAACCTTTCCCTCTCTCTGTCTGTAGTCCCAGCCTGCTTCAAAATGGCCACCATCGTCCCTGTACCCAAATCCTCCACCATCTCCTCATTGAACGACTGGCGACCTGTAGCCCTGACCCCCATCGTAAGCAAATGCTTCGAGAAGCTGGTCAGGGACTTCATCCGCTCTGCACTACCCGACTCACTGGACCCTCTACAGTTTGCATACCGCCACAACAGGTCCACTGATGATGCCATAGCCCTGACACTACACACTGCCCTGTCACACCTGGAGAAGAGAGACACGTATGTGAGGATGCTGTTTGTAGATTACAGCTCAGCATTCAATACCATCGTTCCCTCGAAGCTGGACAGGAAACTGCAGGATCTAGGACTGAGCAGCTCCCTCTGCAGCTGGATCCTTAGCTTCCTGTCTGACAGACGCCAGGTGGTCAGACTGGGCAGCATCACCTCATCCCCCATCACACTGAACACTGGTGCTCCACAGGGGTGTGTACTGAGCCCTCTCCTGTACTCACTCTACACCTACGACTGCACAGCCACTAACAGCTCCAACATCATTGTGAAGTTTGCGGACGACACTACAGTGGTGGGTCTTATCACCAACGGTGATGAGACGGCTTACAGGGAGGAGGTCAGCGCCCTGACCCACTGGTGTCAAGACAACCATCTCACCCTCAACGTCGCAAAGACAAAGGAGTTGATAGTGGACTTCTGGAGGTGCAGAGAAGTACACACCCCCATCACCATCAACGGCGCTGCTGTGGAGAGAGTGAGCAGCTTCCGGTTCCTTGGTGTACATCTGGCTGAGGATCTCACGTGGTCAGGACACACAAACAAAACAGTGAAGAAGGCGCAGCAGCGCCTCTTCTTCCTCAGGAGACTGAAAAGATTCGGCATGAGCCCCCGCATCCTCAGGACCTTCTATCACTGTGCCATTGAGAGCATCCTCACTGGATGCATCACCACCTGGTATGGCAACAGCACCGCCTACAACTGCAAAGCTCTCCAGCGAGTAGTGCGGTGCTCTGAACGGATAATTGGAGGTGAGCTTCCCTCCCTCCAAGACATCTACAGGAAGCGGTGCCTGAGGAAAGCGGGGAGGATCATCAAGGACTCCAGTCACCCCAGCCATAAACTGTTCAGACTGCTTCCATCAGGAAGGAGGTTCTGCAGCATCCGGTCCCGTACCAGCAGACTGAGAGACAGCTTTTTCCATCAGGCCATCAGACTGCTGAACACGTCATAGACACCTCAGCTTCACTACTGGAACTTCAACATTATGCACTCCATACTGTATATAAACGCCACTTGTTTTGCACATATTCAACTCTGTATATTTTATATATTTTATTATTATTATTATTATTATTATTATTTTATTTTATTTTTTTACTATTTAATTTGTAAAAATGTGTATACACACACACACACACACACACACACACACACACACACGTAGGAAAATATTTAGTATACACATCCAGAAATGCATACACTATTATATATTGTACATATATTTATTAGTTTCAGGTTGGCCATTCTTGTATTTTGCTCGTTTGTGTTGTTGTGTTTGCACATCTCTGTTGCTTGTGGGGCTCGCACACAAGAATTTCACTCGCATGTGCTGTGCCAGTGTGCCTGCACATGTGATGTGACAATAAAAAGTGATTTGATTTGATTTGATTTGATCTTAGCGGTTTGGTGGTTGTTGAAAGTTTGTGAGATTTCACCTGAGATTCTGGCATTTCGGGCAAAATAAATTTATATTAAAAAATCGATTCAGGATTTTAATGAATCGCTTTTACATTATCCAAGCCAGAATCGATTTTAATCGATAAATCGATTATAAAAACCCAGCCCTACTGTGATGCTTTCTAAGGAAGCTCAGATCCTTTAATGTGTGCACCAACACGTTTTCAGCCTGTGGTACAAAGTGCTATTTTGCTTTTGCAGAATCTGGAGGCGTCCGAGTCGGGGACAGGAAGTCACTGAGCAAACGCTTCACTCCACTCTATCTTCACTTTTACTTTTCTTTCTTTTTGTCACTGTTGTAAATATACAAATTCTTGCAGTATATCATAGTATATGGCCCTTACTTAATTATTTAACCATCTTGTTTCTTGTTGTGTATTGTAGACTATTCAATACACAACATGTATGTTGCATAATGTCGTTTTTGTGATTCCTGTCCGTGTCACAACGAGGCAAAAGTGTACACTGGAGAGAACGTGTGTCATCAACCATATGGATACAAAGCAGTGTAATAAAGAAAGATCACTGTGTTGCTGTTAAATGTGCAACATGTTGCACCTGACTGTGCCTCCACTCTAACATTTATTTGGTGACATGAGATTATGCTGTTAAAGTCCTGAAAGCATCTTTTGGTGACCTCCAACACTGAGCCTTTAACCTCACGTGCACCTCTTGCAGTATTTGCAGGTTTTAAAATCTGTGGGTAGCACAGGAAAGAGACTGAATCTGAGAGAAAGCAGAGAAAAGCGGAGCTGCTGGTGGAGGCTGAAGTGTTTGTCTTAAGATGAAGCAGACCACTTGAGCAAGACTCTCTCTGAGCGGCTTGGCCAAAGAGATTAACTGAGGCTCCGCTAAAGGTTCTCCCAACCTGAAACAGCACAAATGAGGCCCCGGACTTACCTGGGACAGCCTACAGGGACAAGATGCCAAACTGTCTAATTTATCATTTATCCAAGGGGAACTTAGTGTTACTGCAATACAGGGAACAAGTTATAGCTATGATCTGTCCTGCAACACACCTGAATGAAATGATTAGGTCATTATCAGGCCTCTGGAGAACTTCAAGAAATGCTGAGGAGGTCGTTTAAATCAGCTGTACTGGATCAAGGACATCTAAAACCTGCAGGACACCGGCCCTCGAGGCCTGGAGTTGGACACCCCTGAGCTACATGTTACATAAAGAATAAAAAGAAATCAGTAAAAACTCATGATTCTAGCTAACATGTACAAACAATTATGTGGCAGGAATAATTGCACTGATTGATTTTTAATATAAACTGCACAATTAAAATGTCGTTAGTCATTGAATAAATCTGACTGCAGAAAAAGAGTCAATTCCTGAGTCAACTGTCACAACAGCTGCTTCAAATTCTACTAAACAGAGAGAAAATGCTGTGGTGCAAGCACGTGATGGCAGTGGGAAGAAAAAACGTTTAAAGTGCAATTTTATTTGTATAGCACATTTAAAAACCACAGGTATGTCAAAGTGCTTCACAGAATGAGATAAGAGCAATAATAAATACAAATAAATAAAATAATACAAATAAAATATACCAACAGGTGGAGACAAAACTAACCAATAATACACCAGGCATAGTAGGCACAACCCGAAAGGCTGAAGGTTAAAACATTATAAACATTAATAAAGCAAAAAAGATAAGTTACAGTACACTTACAAATGTGGGCTCTAGAAGGCGGGGAAAGCAAGGCTAAACAAATACGTTTTTAATTGAGATTTAAAAGATTGAATTGAATCAGACGCCCGAATAGCTTGAGGGAGGTTATTCCAGAGGTAGGATGCGACAGCGGCGAATGCGCGGTCACCTCTGGTCTTGAGCCGAGATCTAGGTCGCACCAGGAGCATTTGATCTAAGCGCTCTCCCAGGGGTATAAAAGCTAAGGAGATCCCTAAGATAGCTGGGTGCGGTGCTATTTATGATTTTAAAAGTGAGCAATAAGATTTTAAAATCAATATGAAATTTAATAGGGAGCCAGTGCAGGTCGGAAAGAGCTGGAGTAATAGACTCAAACCTGCCAGTTCCAGTTAAGAGACGCGCAGCTGCATTTTGAACGAGCTGCAGTTTGTGAACGAGGGCAGAATGGAGACCAGTGTAAAGGGAATTACAGTAATCTAATCTGGATGTAACAAAGGCATGGATACGTTTCTCCAGGTCCTTACATGGTATGTAGGGCTTGGCCTTAGAGATTAGACGTAGTTGATTGAAACTCGATTTAACTACAGAGGACACGTTTGTCCAACTTGAAGGAACTGTCCAAGACAACACCCAGGGTCCTCACAGTGTCAGAAAGGGAGTCAGCAAAGGGCCCAAAAATACCAGTTAGTTCAGCCCGAGAGGAGGGAGTATCAAAGACTACAATTTCAGTCTTCTTATCATTTAGAATGAGAGAATTGCTCAGTAGCCAGATTTTAACTTCATTCATACAATCGGAGAAGTGTTGCAACGACGACGTGACATCCTCAGCTAGTTCAAAATAGATTTGAATGTCATCCACATAGAAGTGGAAAGAAAAGTTGTATTTATCAAAGATTCGGCCCAAGGGTAACAAGTATAAAGAGAACAGCAAAGGACCCAGCACAGACCCCAGGGGGACACCAGAGGTAACAGGGGCAATGGAGGAGGAGCAGGTACCCATGGTGACAGAAAAGGGCCTTTCTGTGCTTCAGCACCCCCAAAATGAATCAAAGCACCCCCAAAGATTTCTTACTTTTTTTGACAATATTTGCTGTTAATGACACACTGCTAAAAATATAACAATTATACAGTAGTTGGTTGAGACATAACATTTTAACAACACAAGTATAGATATTTTTATGTGGTTCAGCCACAACTCTACTAAAACCTCAGCCAGTAATAGGTAGGCCAACGTTTGGACCGTCCAGTTGTCTGTATGACTGCTGCAGTATGTGCGCCACATTTGCACACTATCAGAAAGAGCCAAACAGCCCTGGTGGAGTGAGGAGCTGTAAAGAGAAGTAGAAGCTCTGTTTTTAAAAATGTTTTAAGCTTGTTTCAAAGATTCTGTACAGCAGCTTTAAATGTTTTCCAAAAGCACACATACACTTATCAGTGTTTCTCACACTTTTTACTGTGTGTACCACCTGAGAAGTACCCAAGTACCACTATGAAAGCATGAAACTCAAATCTTACAACACAAAATTAGTGTCTGCAGTAAAGATTTTTATTTGTAATAATTTATTCTGTTTTGGGAGTGTTTTTTATGTATCTGTATTGTATTATACATGGATGGACGGAAGGACGGAAGGACAGACGGATGGATGGACGGATGGACAGATGGACAGACGGACGGACGGACGGACGGACGGATGGATGGACAGACGGATGGATGGACGGACGGACGGACGGACGGATGGACAGATGGAGGGACGGACGGATGGACAGATGGATGGATGGATGGCTGGATGGATGGATGGATGGACGGACGGACGGACGGATGGATGGACAGACGGATGGATGGATGGACGGACGGACGGACGGATGGACAGATGGAGGGACGGACGGATGGACAGATGGATGGATGGATGGATGGCTGGATGGACGGACGGACGGACGGACGGACGGACGGATGGACAGATGGAGGGACGGACGGATGGACAGATGGACAGATGGACGGACGGATGGATGGATTTTGGTGACTTAATTTTGAAATATCGATCATATTGCTACAAAAGACAAACGCGGAGAACACAATGTATTTGATGAATTCTTTGAAGTGATGGGTACATTAAGAGTTACATATTCATCTTAGACACTTTCTGTGGTTTGTGCCATAAGTGAAAGATGACACAGAGCGCTGGGCAGTTTGTCTCTGGCACTAATCATCACCGCTGTGTCACATGTATCTTAGCAGCCCATTCTTTCATTTGAGGGAACCAGCGGATGAAATATTGAGCTGGAATTTCACCACAGCTCCAACACAGCTTCTGCTAAGGCTGGGTGTCTGACAAGCATAAATTATGTTAATAGAATTTAATAAAAAACACTTTACTCCAAAGGTTTCAGTACTTTGAACTGTCAAAATGATGTAGTGCGCTACCTGCAGAGAATTCTAAAACTTAAGTTAGAACACTAAAATATTAAAACTAGAAATAGCGATCCTTTGTGAGAAATGACCTAATGAAAAGTGAAGAATGCACAAGTGTGTCTCCCAGGTGGAGTTTTCTGCTTTTATTAATTGTGCTTCCATTATGGTTCAGTATAATTAAGAAGATATGAAAGAGATTTGCAAATATTTTAATGAATGAATTGCCAGTATCGTTTTTTTTGTCAATCCCACTTTGTGCACAGAAACACACAATGCGCAAAGTCCTCGTTATCTAAAAACACCAAAATTGTAATTAAGTTAAAAAAGGGGCTTTTATGTTAACACTGATTGATTAGTAATCACGGCCTCTTGAAGAGTGGACTTATCAGAAAATTACTCTTAAAAAAAGAAAAAGTTTTGTCTGCAGCCTGCCACCCACACAATCTCCCACCCGCCACTCTATTTAACTCACAGATGGATGATTAAAACTGGTTGCTTGGCTGAAGTGTTCAATTCCATCATGCAAGAGGGCAAATCAATAATATTTAAATTACCGATGGTAATTACCTTTAGTCCCATAACTGGGATCAGCACAAGCTACTGGCTCTGTGCTACCGTCGACTAAAACATATGAAGTGGATCATGTATGTCTGTGTTCACAAATGTTACCCTCATATTGTGCTGACGTACAGATGGATGGGAAACATCCACATTAGTGTTTATTTAATCAGAATTCAATAAATAATTATTTTTTTAAAAATATGTACAATTTTTATAATATTAATATCTATTATTTATTTACTTGTTGACTTTAGTCTTAAATATTAAATTAATAATCCATCAGATTCTGTCAGGGATCTTCACATAGTTTGAAAATATGGCAGCAATTAAAAATATTAACTTAGTCAAGAGATTTTTACTTTAACTGTTTCCCACACAGAATGAACACAATGGCTGACAGCTGAGGCGTGCTTGTTTTAAGTAAAATACTCATCAGTCATTTGTTAGTAAAAAGAAAGAAACATACAATACGCACACGCACACGCACACACGCACACGCACACACGCACACGCACGCACGCACGCGCACGCACGCGCACACGCGCACACGCACACACACTGGGTAAAATGGGTAAATATTATCTGAACACTGGGAATTACCTATAAGTGCTGCTCATGGCTGTGGTTGTTTCAGTGTTAATGTTTTGGGGGCTTGTTTCTTTTTTTTATTGTAAGTTTTCAACCTTTTAGGATTTCTGCTGATGACGCTACAGAAAACTGGAATTGAACTGATGATGTCGACACAGTCCCAGTTATGCTGCATTCGTTGTGAGTAAGGCGTAGTGGGCGTGTCTGAGGCTGTTGGTTATAAACGTACCTGTTCTGGTCTGAGGAAAGGGACAGACCCTGGAGGAACAAACGAGTTTTTACTTACAGTGAAGGACACAATGCAGCACGCAGGAGCAGTTCAGGAAATCTAATGAAGAAACCTGCTTGAGCTGAAGCACATTCATGAGCTACATCTGCTCCACGTGACTTCTAACACGGAGCAGCTCGGCTGACTTTAAAATGCCTCCCTCTAGTGGAACCACAGCAGGTTCTGCTCTTTACATTTTACTTTCAACGTCTCCAGCAGCTCATATTAATTTAATGCAAGCTGCAGTACAATGAGGGGATTTTATGTTTTTATAATGAATGCTTTAAAATCTCCTAAATCTGAATCTCACTACACATGGATTTATTCTTTGTGTTCATCAGTTAACAACAGTGAAGTCCAGACATTCAGCTTTAATTCTTAGATGTGCTTTAGGGCTTTACCACACTGGAGACTGCTGGAAACTACGTTTGATTTTATCCTTTTATTTCACCTTTAAAAATGCTTTTCTTGCTTTTTTGGTATCATTCTTTTCAACCTCACATTTACAAACTGTTTTCACACAATTAACCAAAAATTACAGACAAAAAAACATCTGAGTATTAAAAACTTTAGCAAATTCTTTTCTACCATTAAAATCAAATAGAAATTGTAAATTTCAAAAACTCGTGCACAAATTTTGCAGCATTATATGGAAATCGTTACAAGCAATGCTTCATGCTTTGGTGTTATTTAACTATTTACAGAACAATTAGGTGTCACGTTAATATCCCACACTAATTATTGGTGTATCGCTCCTGCTCTCCACTGTTTATATAGCTTTGGTTTTTTATGAATGGAAATATGCTGCAAAATGTGACAGATTGTAGAATAAAAAGTTTAAACTTCTGTTTTTGTGTTTTTACAGCAACAGAAAAACGTGTGATTGATATTTACGTGAATATGAGAGCTGCAAACTTATAATTCACCTTTTACTCATGTGATCATGCAGCATGGTTGGCAGGATGCGGCGAGTGAGGTCGTCTCATTGGCTGAACAATTTTCAGAATCATCTTGTAAGATAATCAAGCCTGCATTTAAACAGGAGCGCAAAGAAAAGCGTCTTTGGACCTCGTGGACCATCAGCGGTCCAGGAAGATCGTCGCTCCTGAGAGACGGCCTTCTCTCTGTTAATGTTAGTGTCCGAGTGTGAATCTGAAACGACGCTACAGTGCACGTCTGTGTGCTACAAGGACGAAACACAAATATGAGACAAACCAACTATGCAGCATAAAACAACGAGCTTTAAACACAACAAATACATTCCAGAGTTATTGTCTATATTCTTCTTATAATAGTGTTATTATTCTCATTATTGTTATTGCTGGTGATGATGAGTTAATGTTGCTTTACCATCATTGCTGTAACTCCCTCCTTAATCCGGGAGTGGAAAGCACTCTCCCTGCACACACTCACACTTGTTTTCTTACCAACTCCGCCTCGTCTGTACGTTTTCTGATCCACTCGAGTCTTTATGGTGTAAAACAGACCAATTTCCGCTTCCTCTGTCTGTGTTGGTGCTGCAGTTTCTCCCCCTGCATTTCTGCACAGCTAATGCTAGCAGCAGCCTCCTGTGACTGCGAGGACTTGGTACTGCTTGTTACATGTCAGGCAAACTGACACTTTCTGTTTTTACTGTCTTTTTACAGCTCCACCTTTTTCCACTTCTTCCACACCAAACTGAGTTCTCCAAAGTGTGCGAGCACACAGCCAAGGTAGGGGAGGGCCCGCTGCTCCGGAGCAATACAGTGTTGGTAATGATAACGAATGAGTGGGTCAGTGCTTGTAGGGCCGACAGGCAGAAGCCCTTCAACTGACCCATCGGCCCACCGAGCAAATGCTCAGTCCAGCCACGAAGAGTCAAACAGGGAATGTGGATTATCAAACATTAGGTCTCTGTTGTCTGCCTTCCCGTAAACATTCCAACATCTCAGTGTTTCACTGTGCTGCAGCCCATCAAGAGCTTTGAACTGCCCCCATGTTTCAGAGGTGACTGCCAGCTTTCTGGGTTTTCTTTAGGACTTTGATCATCTACAGCGTACGTCACGTTTTCTGATTGGTTGAGGGTCACCTGTCTTTTATTCACTTTACTGATGGTTCAGGTGGCAGCTCGGACCCTCAGGCATGCGTCCTCTCATCAGGCACAGAGTGGCTGTGCTGAGAACATCCAAGTGTGTCTCCAGGATGGTCGACTCACACGGAGGGTGTCGAACTTTCACTCCGATTGTGAGTTTCTTTTTTTGGATTAAGTATGTGTGCGCGCACACACACACACACACACAGTCAATGACTTAAAGTCATCAACAAAGTAAAAATCTTTGCTGATTTTTTGCATCATTTTACTAAATATGACCAAAGTAAAACTCTCTGATTCACACTGTTTAGCTGCATACTATTCTATTATAGAACATAGGGTTTCAGAACTGTATATCATCTATAATCCTTCAATAACGTGTTTATTTGTTACCTATCTGCAGTCCAAATCTCTGCAATATGTCAAAAACCTGTTTGAGTGACACCTGATGACATATCATACAATGTGATTACCAAAGTGTATCAGTGCAGGAGCTTAGGCAGGAAAATGCTGCAACAAAAGCCGAGACTCTGCTTCATGTTTCAGTTTCTTCATTTCGGCAGTGCAGCTGCTGCTCGTCAAGCAAACAGAATAAATGGGTTCCAATTAGATCATCTAGGAGAGGGTACCTAATTTACTGTCGATTAACAAGGATTTAAGGAGTGCGAGGTGGAACCTGCTATTTATAAGAAGGCTAACATATCAGATAGCACAGTGATAATGGAGATGAAGATTCGTTTGGTGTTCCTGCTGCTCGTCTGGTCTCTACATCTCTCCTACTTTCCCTCACTGTCAGTCTCTACACTGACATCATTTCTCTGTCCAATCATCTTCTTGTCTGCCTTGTTTGAGACAATCAGCCTCCTCTCTGCACAGTTTAAATCTGTGCTCTTCATCATTCTCCCTTTCAGACTCAGACCCACCTCCTCCCCGTCTCCACCTCAGACAGAGCTCCACCCGAGCCTCATCTTCAACACCACCAGCATCGAGACTCTGAGGGATCCTGTCCCGATTTTAATGCTTAGACAGATGCTGCAGGTGAAACGACACTGACACGTCTTCCTCGTGTCATTAAAGAAAGCAAACTGAATTTTACAATCCACCTTAGGATGTTTCTCAGATATTTGAAACTCTGCATAATCACCAAACAGCCGATTCTATTGAAAGTCTCCAGGGTTTGGATCTCGTCGGGCGTCTCTTGGTGGCATTTTTATTTTTCATGTGGCCCCATTTTCTAGAAAATGCTAATGAAGGAAATTTCCAGTGACAATGAAAGTGTACTTCTTTTGTGTGCAAAGCTCCCTTTGGGGAGCACGAAGCTGAGGAAACCTGCTCTAATTCTGTCATTGTCACACTTTAACATAAGCACTCGTTCAGTTGCCTTTGTTCAACGATACAACGCGGCCCCAATTCTTCCACGTTAATTTAAAAACAAAACCCTGACGTGGTGATCCTCGTAGGAATGTTTGGTGCTGCTTCCGCGTCTCTCGCTGCGTTCAGGCAGTGACGGCTTTTCTTCCTCCTTTTTTGTCTGCTCTCATCCACAGGAGGCCTTTACCTTTGTCACCGAGCCTTAATGACAGGATGCAGGTCCAGTCCGAAGAGTTCAGAGTTCAGATTGAGGATTAAAGAGTTGACAGTTTTGCTGCAGGTCAAATCAATCAGGACAAATCCGTCCTCAGATAGAGATACAGTCAATGAAGAGTCGAGCTGAGTGATGAAGAATAAATACATGGAGAACATTATGTTCTGCCACTCTGAAATATTTACATAAAATATAACAACAGGGATCTGCGTGCCTGTAACCTTTATTCTAGCTTGATGTGACTTTGATTTTTAGCTTGAGGCCACGTAACAAACGTACGCACCGCTCACACGGCAGGGATTTATGGAGCCTACTATAGACGGAAAAGTTTCTCCGACTTTCTTTTCCTCTCTTCTTCTTCCTCTGACACATAAATCTCGGGATAAATCTGGAGGAGAAATTTCACAAAGAAGAAGTTCTTTAATTTCATCAGCACTCCTGACTGACAAGTATCATTATGGATAAAATTATCTCGGTAATTATCCTGCCCAGGGGAGATTTATATCCCTTTGTGGGAGCTTAGAGGAGAAGCAGGAACGTCAGGACGTGGTCTGTGCAGCAGAGTAAGTGCTTTGTTAAAATCAGCCTTTCTACTGTGCGAGGCTCGTTGGAGGACTTGGTGTGGGCTTTCTGCTCTGCACTGAAACACAACTGTTTGTTTTTGTGAGAGAAACTTGGTTATGAAATACCAGCGTTAGCATTAGCCTGATTTCTACTGTTAAACAGTATTGATTATTACTGAGACTGCTCTACTTTTAAGGTGGAATTGGGTCTCATTTGACTTCATCCTGAAGTTTGGTTTTGTTGTTTGAAGCCCACTCTGACAATGACGTCGTCCTGTGAACTGAATGTTTTCTGCAGGACAAACAGGCCGACCGGGATTTGTTCTTCTTTGCCTTGTTTGGGATTTTCTTGTCCTGTCTTGTTAAAAATAAATAATTGAATTGAAAAGTCTGTTTTGGGCTTCGACATGTGCACTGATTTATATGGACACAGCCCTGCAGAGTCCACCATCAGAAAGCAGCTTGTTGCGTCTTTGAATGATTTTGGGGGATATGACATCACTGCATGCCTGGATGTGTAGTTTTGTAGCTAACAAAGCATCGACTCTTTGACCCTTCAGACGAGTTCTTGTATTTTTCTGCATGTTTGGTCGCAGAGTGATTTAGCTTGTAGTCCTTGAACACAGCGACCTGTGAACTGCAGAATAAGCTCACAGCTTTTTCTTTGACTTCTGTAAATAAACATTTTACAGTCCAGACCTTGTTAGAAACACAGCAGTTGGTATTAATCTCTTTTTTATTACATGAGCTGACGTGTCTGACATGAGGATTCAGCTGCACGTGCATCCCTACACAAATAAAAGTCACACTTTCAAAATAAAAGCAGCACAGGGGGCACAAACTAGGGGGCGGAGTTAAAAAGAAAACACTTTGCACTAATGAACCATGGGACATTATCATTGATGACCGTTACTACCCTCTAGGTATAGCCTCTGAGTCATCCCTCCAGCATACTGTTGGGTTTATGCTCAGATTATAAATTTATTATCAAAAGGTGAGTGAACGGTTGATCTCAAATGAGTTTTGCATGGACCTCCATCTCTCTGGCTGCTGCACCAGAGCAGTAAAAACTTTTATTGCATCTGGTAAAAACTGAATGTTAACATGATTGGTCCTCGGATGAGAGGTTTCCTAGTCTATCCGCTCCAGGGAAACAGGGAAATGTGGATTATTAAACATTACGTCTCTCTTGTACGTCTCTGTTAGTACATGATTTAACCCACATAGAAAACAGGTCTGGCCTGGATGGGGCATCAAGCTGGCACTTCTGACTGACTGGCAGGGTGTATGTCATCCAGATGTGGGTCAGGTCTGGCAATGAGGCACCATTTATGTTCCTATTTTAGTTAGAAGACCCAAATGCCATGTTGCAATACTATACTGCTATGGTAGCCAACGTTTCAAATGCAGGTTTGCAGGTTTGTGAGTGTACACTTTATCTCAAACCTAGTGAGGGTTTACTCGTGTTTACCACTGGGTGGCTGTAGCTCAGGAGGTAGCGCAGGTTGTCTGCTGATCAGAAGGTTAGTGGTTCGATCCCTGGTAGTTAGAAAAAGTCTCTGAGTGGGTGAATGTGTTTTATAGAGCACTTTGAGTGGTCTACACAGCACAGGACCACCACTGTGTCTGGTGTGGGCCATAGCAGCTTTGCTCTGTGGGAATAGTGTGTGTACAGGATGGGAGGGGGTCGTGAGTGAGGCGATGGCAGGATGACGGTTATTCTCACAGTTTCTGGGACGACCAACTCAGATACCGGAAATTGAAAACTCACCGGTTGTCATGGAAACCCCAAACAAAAGATTACCCCTCTGTTTGTGAAACAACAGATTTCACTCAATAATGAGATTTCAGCAAACTGTTTGGGTCCCTCAAAGAGGGAGCGGAGAACACCGAGACAGCAGAATGTGCCTGAAAATGAATATTTTATAATGAATCATTTTTATAATATTTGAAACAAATATTTTATAAATATTTCTTTCACTTTGTTGCATCTACAGTGTTACATCATAATTTAAAGGATGTGTTTGTATCATCTCTGCCCAGTTTCAGCCTGTTTCAGCTCTGATCTCTATCCTGCATGATTTATGCCATAACTGTAAAATATTTCTTTAACATTTAATCAGTCTGTTCCTCATTTTATCAAAAACACACAGTTCATCATAGCATGCAATATTAAAAGAACAATATTTCTCTTTTATACACACTGCAGCACACACTGCAAAAAATACTCGTCTTTGAGAAGATGATCTCAGTGTTTGAAACGGTTCAATTTTACAGCTGTACATTTTTTATTCAATCATTTTATTTATTAATACAATAAATTACATTTTGGCCATATTATATTTACATTACCAAAGTGAGCTGACTCTACTCATGAACAACATTAGCTAAGTGTTGCTAGCTAATCTTAAAATTACTGTTGGACACAGAAAAAACCCGACAATCAAACGACACTTCTGACCTTCACGATCTTCTGAAGGCCCAGCCTGACTGTGAAGCCCTGGTCCTGGGAAGGATGCAGACTTAGGACACACCTTTTGTTTTGCTGTCTCCTGTTTTGCCACTTGATGTCACTGAAACAAAGCTTTGAATGCATGAACTCATCCACCAAGTAAAACTGGAAACGGATCAGTTGCAAAATTCAGAAACTATAACTCTTCATAGAAAACACGGGACTTGGAAGACTGAGACATTGAGAACAGGTTGTTCAGGCCGTGATTGATAACGTGATCAATAACAGTTCCCCGGGTTTCATCTGAGACCTTCCAGCTACACCTCTACCCCACACAGACTCCTCTTCCTCTTAGAACTCCTCCATCCACGCTGATGAGAAACAGCACAGACCCCCTCTGAAGGCCTGCAGACTGAGTGCTAATTGAAGATTTGAGTGAAGGCGTGTCAAACAGGTGCTTTGGTGATTTCATACGGATCTAGATGGTTTCTAATATTTACGAGCTGTTTGGTTGCATTAGCTAAAACAGTGAGGTTTGGGCTGTTTGAATGACAGCTGTGTTAAGAAAGGGTTGACACATTTGGAAGAGGCGTCTCCTGCTCTGCTCAGAGACGATGAAAACTGAGGGGATCCCAGTTTCTTTAGGCAATCAAGGAAAACTGTAATTACCTTCTGCGTGGCCTTTTGTTCTCAGTGGTGGTGCCAGCGTACTAAACTCACAGGCGGTAAGAGAACACGTTCTCCACTGAGGAGCACTAGAAGACCAGCAGCAGCTTCTGGGCCAGGTTGGCCCTCCCCAAGGCACAAAGGAAGTGCAACCAGACTCCACCCTTTCTTCATTTATAATGAGAAGAGGCTGGATCTGTGGACGAATCATTCAAACATTGACTGTGAGACCAACACATGGGTGTAGCACGGCTAATGAGCCAACAACAAGCCGCTAACAGGCTGACAAGTAGAGAAGAATAATGTAAGTATTATAAGATGTGTGTCTTTTTAAATAAATATAAATATATTTAACTTAATTCTAAATCTGTCAGTTGCAGTAAAACCATTAGCAGTTAAGGCTGGAGCAGCCGGGCGTCTTAGAAAGTGCAGGACAGCGTGATCGTGTCCAGCAGGTGTGCGAGCTGGAGCTGCACAGAGTAGCAACATGGCAGCTCCTATAACAGCGCAGTGGGGGGAGGAGCCAAGTCCTCACTCTGACACAGCCACAAACAGCTTTAGTTGTTCTTTGTTATGAAATTGTGAATTTCCCTTATGAATCTTGTGTTTGGATTTTTTTCCTATAATAATCTATTTGTGTTTTACTTCCATTCCTGCTGTATGACCTTTAGCTCCTGTTTTAAACGTTTCAGGTTCACTGTAATAAACATGAACTGATTACCAGTCTCACTGCTTAAACAGTATTTTTACTATCTGTCCATACGTTTCATTTTGGCTAAATAAATTATTGCTAATCATCCCCAGTCTTACTGAACAGTTTGTCCCACCTGGCTGTGATTCACTGTGTTCTTGTTGTACGCTAACCAGAGAGAAGAAATCCGGTTGGATACGTTCACCACACTATATCTGAATATTCTGCCACAGTTTGCAGTAAAAATGCTTTCACTGATCAGCTGAGGTCACCCTCCAAACTCTGATTAAACGTGTCAGTTTATTCACCCTATTATGCAACTCCATCCTGTTGTCACTGATTGTCGTGTGATGGTGCTGATGTGGAGGCTGCTGCTGATCAATAAAAAACTGTACGTGTCCAGAACCTGGGAGGCATTCTGTAATTAAATCAATATCTGTGCCTGGCTCGTGGCATTAAGATTATTGGCTACGCTGGAATTTAGTCACCGTTGTCTTAAACCGAGAGTATAAACTGGCTACCATAAGAAATCAATGGCTGCATATCACAACCAGCATCCTAATTACCTGGCAAGGAATCAATGTGGCTTTCTGCGTTACCGCTCTCTCGGGCAAATCACAGGACGCTATTTTTCTTGGTGACTCTGCAGCTCAGAAGATTACGCCCATCAGAATCAGAATCCGTTATTATTCCCAGAGGAAGTCACAGCTGCTCCGAGACAGTAAAAGAGCAGCAGAACACGTTAAAGGACCAATATAAAATACTAGAGTATATTACAGAATAGCTCTAATATATAAATATTCTGATATATGACACAAAATTGAAATATAAATGAAGCTGAAATTGAGGTGCAGATACTATTGTCGCACGTATGAGTGCTTATAAAAGCTGTACAGAGAGAGCCGCAGGCAGGAGTCCTTTCAGCTGAACAGCCTCCCGTGACGGCACCTCATGGGGTGGGTGGGAGCTACTGGACTGGATCTGTTCCTGTTTAGGCTGAAATGGTTTTGATTCATGAAGCCATGCAATGATGTAAAAAATACCTCAAATGCATTTCACTTTCAAGTAACAAGCCTGTTTGGTAAAGAGTAGAAATGACAGATATTTGTAAACAGCTGTCAGAATTCAAATATCTGACTGTATTAAAACACATTTTCTCATTGCTTCAACAATTAAATAACACAGAGAAAAATGTTTCAATAATTGGTAACAATAAAAATTTATAATAATTCATAAATTTTAAGAGGATGGAGGTCCTGCAAGCTTTGACATACTCCACAGTGTTATATGTCCATAACTGTTTAAAGAAAGAACGTAGAAGACGATGTGTCTAGATGGAAATCTCTACCCACATCGCTCATGTGAAGGGTCCGTTCAATAAAAATGATGCTCTTAGCAAGAATCAATCATTTATTTTCAATGATCCCGAGCTCCAGACTGGTTCAGATCTCTGGATTGTGTATTTCTAAACCCCCGCGTGTCAGCTTCGAAACACTGCAAAGGAGCAAAGATAAAGCAGTCTACGTCTAAACTAAACCCACAATGCTTTAGTGTGCTGTTCTAGCTTTGCTCTACTTACTATCCCGGGTTAGTTTGTGGTTGCATTATGTTAGTTTACATCCATGTATATGTTTTTAAAGTTAACACTATTGAACCATCAGGTCCTTTTTCTGTTAAAGGAACATTTTTGTTGAATTATGCTTGTTGACGTTGCTTTGGTTACACTTACCGTTGTTTGTCCCTTTGTTCAGATCTCACATCCAGAGCAGGTGTGTGGGCGGGGCCGGCCCAGCACTTCCTGTTTATGACGGCTCATGATGTCACTGACTGCATCACTGGGTACAAACTAAGCTTTTTGAGTTGTACTGCATAAAGTGTTTTACTTTTGAAACCATTTGAGAGTAAATGAGTTTGTAAGATAGATGAAGTGTTTTGTTTTTTGGCTAACCTGTTTGTTAATGAGAGACTGATGAGGTTCAGGTGTGTACAAATCTGTATGAAACCAGTGAGGTTTGGACAACCGGGGTTTTTTAAGATGACAGAAAATAAAATACACCAAGAAGAAACTTGAGCAGTCTGCTGATGCTGTCGTCTTATCGCTATCTCACACTAATCAAGTCCAATTTCACTCGCTGGCCCACAGTTGAGCTGCAGTTTGGGGAAGACCTCGAAGGCGACTGGTGACGCCTCCCTGGCAGATCCTCATGCACTAAATAGAAGTGAAGAAGTTAAAGAATTGAGAACAAGGAGGGAGGGGCACGTAGACGAGAATGATCAGCTTGCAGAACTGAGGGAACCGGAGGGAGCGTGTTTGGAGGCGTGGTCCCGCTCCTGAAATTCCGACGCATAATCTCCAATACAAACACCTGATCTCAAAAGCCCCAAAATTACTGTCTAACACATACAGGACACTCCAAAATAGATGCCCCCCCCCCATTCTAACCAAGCATAGGATGGAAACTTTGAAATCCACATTGACAGCAAATGTTCCAACACTGGGAGGAACTGTTGCTTCCAAGAAATGGTTGTTTCTTAGTTATGACGCTGTGACTCAGTGTTTTTTTCCTTTTTATTTAAATGACTCTCAGTATGTTTGATATCCTCCAGAATCTTGATGTAGTCGATTATTCAGATTACTAAACTGAATTTTAAAGATGTGAAACATCCTGTTAAGTGATCTAAGTGATTCTCTCACCTCAAAGCTGAACTTTTCTACAGACACACATTTACAAGATAGAGACCACTTTACCCTGAAATGTCCTTGGGAAATCTGCCACTCATTCAAACGGACCGCTCGTGGTCACACCTGCGCCTAATCCCCCACAATTACGGTAGATCTACATCTTATTTTAACTACATGATGGCTGTGTTGACTCTTGGAGACTTCTTAATCCACAAACAAGGACATATTCATTTTTTTAATCTTATTCCTGTATTGATTTTTTTCACTGACAGTTTAAAGTGATTCCCTCTGACTGTCATCCAGCTGTGCCCCCCTTACTGTGGACTCTAGACCAATCCCATTTCTCCTTCCCACGGGGTTTCTATTCACTTCTGCTTTCAGATGATACATTTAATGACTTCATTGCATCAGCAACTGGTGAATTTTTATCTATTAATAATAACAATTCAGTTTATGGGAATCTCTCAAAGCTTATCTATGTCTGCAGATAATTTCTTTTTCAGTTCACCAGAACAGAACCCAAAATCCAAGCTGCAAAGAGAGACGAGAAAGCAGGGAGGGAGAAAGAGACGTGGGGGAAGACGAGCAGTAAAGGGCCGTGGGTCCGACTCCAAACCACACTCCTGCCCTCCAGCCAGGCAGCATGGGGTCACTGAACTGGCAAACACTCTGAATCAAAAAATGCATCTTCCCTGCAAAACAAAGTTTCTTGCTTTTACATCCTGGTGACAACACGGTGTATCCTTACTCCTCTGGAAGTCACCTAACCCCCCAAACTCCCTGTGGCTCAAAGACATGATGCCATTTCTCAAACTAGAAAAAACAACTTGTTTTTCTTATATTATTTTAGTTACTCACCAACCTTGTCTTTAGATTAGCCCACTTACTTGGTAGGGATAGTGGCTATAGTGGGCAGGTGATGTTGAAGATGGAGCTGACAGGCAGAAGGAAAACAGGAAGACAACAGAGAACATTCATCGATGCAGTGAGTGTGCAGGGATCGTGTGACAGCAGAGGATCAGCTGAGGCAACCCCTCGGAGGAAGGTGAATGAAAAAGCTCGTGCCCATCACTCCACAAGGCACCGACTCATTCGTCCAAGGTCAGCGTCTGTAATGTCTTCAAGTATAAAAGAAAAAGTTTTCTGCCTTGAGATGAACCTCAAATGTATTTGTATGCTGTTCAAGCCCTGCGTCTAATCCTCAGGAAGACGTTCAGCACAGATCAGTGGACAGGTCAGGATCACTTATGGTTGGCAGCATAAGCCGCACGCTTCCTATCGCAGATCTGTTGCTCTGATGGCTCATTTATATTTGCCATCACTGCCGACACGACTGGTGGTTCTGCCACGAGTGACGTAAAACTGCTGCAAAAGCCACACTCTGGTTTCAGCTGATGGTGCATCTCTTGTACACAGCATGGTGCTGCACGGTCACCTGACAGCAAAAGTCCAGCTGGGCCTTTGTGTGTTTTTGCTCAGCACATCTCGTCTTTACCAGAGTTTAGAGTTCAAAATCTCGACTTTAATATTGAAATTTTGACTTTATTCCCAAAATGATCAGTAATGTTTTTTTCCTTAAACATTCTTCATGCTTTCAGGAGAAACTTTAAAAAACACGGACTGAGACCGTTTTGCTTCCTGTCTTTCTCCACCAACACTAATGTGCTGCATTTTACACTCTGGAGCTTCAGTATAAATGTTTAATGAGGCTGTGATGTGACAGCTGACACACCTACAGCCAACATAACTTTAAACTAAACTCAACTTTACACTCTGCTGCATCTTTTACAGTTTACCAACTTTTATAATAATAATAATAATAATAATAATAATAATGGATTGGATTTATATAGCGCTTTTCTAGGCACCCAAAGCGCTTTACAATACCACTATTCATTCACTCTCACATTCACACACTGGTGGAGGCAGCTACAGTCGTAGCCACAGCTGCCCTGGGGCAGACTGACAGAAGCGAGGCTGCCATATCGCGCCATCGCCCCTCTGGCCAACACCAGTAGGTGGTAGGTGAAGTGTCTTGCCCAAGGACACAACGACCGAGACTGTCCGAGCCGGGGCTCCAACCAGCATCCTTCTGGTTACAAGACGAACACCCAACTCTTGAGCCACGATCGCCCCCATTTATAAGAATAAACAGGAAACAAACTGTTTTTCCACTCCGTGTTTATTTTATGAAGTGCGATTGTTAAATTATAACAAGTAAAAAACTTTGATCTTCATCACATTCTTCGCTTCAAGCTTTAAATTACCAGCTGGGTTATTCATCAGGACACTGAAAGCACCTTGAAGGAGCAGCAGATTTACGAATGAGGCTCGTGTGGATCTTCTGAGCTTCTCTTTAAAACGTGAAGCAGGTGAATTCAAGCCATGGGAAGCTCATGATACGCTGCATACTGTCCAGTCACCTGATGATAAATCTGTCCAAGCAAAAACATCTGTAAAAACCTTGTGTAAAACAAGACATGTCACATCTACTGCGTACCCACCTGCCTCTCAATGTCAGCCAATAGGCTGCTGGCTCCCAGGCGAAACAGGCCGGGACAGAGCCAATCATCACCCAGCTCTTCTTTGATAAGAGTCAGCCAAACCAAAGACTCTTCAGCTGTTCGGATGCCCCCTGCTGGCTTAAAGCCCACCTAAAAGAAGGCATGCACACGTGTGTCAATAAAACACACAACACACTTGGAGCACGATGACACATCTACAAAGGTGGTACTTGGAAATACACACGCCTAAAAAATGTTACGTGCACATGCGTCAACCAGCAGTTGGACCCATGTGACCTCTGTGGCTGTTTACGTTCCTCCCTCTGCTGCGACATTATCCACTCTGCCAGAGCCCGGCTACAGACTCAGCACCCGAGGTTCCATCTTTGGTGACTTCAACCCTGCCAGCTTTCACACAGTAGAGCCCCTGGTCCATCAGTACAACCCTGTCCCCCTGCCGGCTTTCACATGGCAGGGGGACAGGGTTACTGATGGACCAGGGGCTCTACTGGTCCACCAGTACCTACTCAGCTCAGATCGCCACGGTTTGCGGGGTTTTCCATTAGGTCACAGTACCTGGTACTTTTTCAGTAGTAGTTGTTTGTCGCAACACTGACAATAAAGTTCTGAAGGCAAAAGCAGGTCAGAACTAACACGGTGTAACTAATAAAGAGTGTTTTAATCTGAGGAACTTTGCTTGAACCTGGTTCCACAGCACTAAAATCAAAACCGTCCGTTTTGACACTAAATACAGAGAGCACACTGTGGCGAGCCTCGACTGGCCTACGATTGGTTATTGATGTAGACGCACGTCATGGTGACTCAACCTGTCTTGCAGCGCTGCCATGTAAATGTTTACATTAAGATTTTTGCTGCATCTTAATGAAACTGAGCAGAATTAAGTTCCTGCTGTTTGATAAAATGCTTCTCATCTACTCGAGTACTCGAGCTGCTCATACAACACATGACTCCACATTCATGCAAGTACTTCTTTCCATGTCAAAGACTTTCCGTCCATCAGTCACAGTGAACGTGATGCTGGTTTCATGAACATAATAAATGTAGTAACTGTTCTACAGTCAGTGAGTGTTCACGCCCACTGTACCTTGTGGCCCGTACTCATGAAGTAGTCACGGATGGCTCTCACCATCACTATGGCAACAGGGTAAGTAGCATTGACAGCCTCCTTCCCTGTAGACGTCTTGATGAAGTCTGAACCTGCCGTGTTGGAACAGATGAGATGTCTTCAACAAAAGCACGTACTGAGGTTATGTTGCATCGCTCAGCTGTCGGGTTTCGACTTCAAATTTGTCCGACGGGACGACAAACGGCTCGAGGCCGGCGTTCCCATGCAGGTCGACTGCACCGACAGCGCGGCCGGAGAAAAGCGTAAGCTGCTGCAACAAACGACAGCTTAATGCTCATCAATAAAAATCATTATTTCTTTCCTCGCCTTCCTTCACAGCCAATTATATTTTATCAGCTAGACTGATAAAAATAGAAGATGAAATGACGCAGTTTAACAGATTACCCACAAACTGCAGGGGCAGAAAAAAGAGGCGCCGCCCTCCTGCCTCCCTGAGTTATAATGACCGTTCATTACCGAACAGAACAAGATGGAAATTTTACAGTTCATTAAAGACATGTTATATGTATTTTTTCAGTTTCTCTCCCCTCTTTCTCAAACTGGCGTAATCCTTAAGATTCGTTATACGGAGTCTTAATTACCAGATAATGGATAACGGTTATTAAATGTGGGTGGCGGTAATGAAGCTCTATTCATTTGCGTGGGCAGGGAGATACTGGCGGGGAACGGCGGGGTAAAAAAGGCTATATCAGAGATTAATAGGTAAAATTATCATTCAATTTCAGGAATCTCATATGCAATTCATAGGAACAAGAGGAGATTAAGGAGCAAGTGTGGTGACAAAAGCAATGTATTTTAATGACGATCTCTATCAGAGCGCCTGACAATTTAGGTCTGTAATCGGCTTACTGTGTGTGTGCACGTGTGTGCCTGTGTGCGTGCACGTGTGCCTGTGTGACGGCTAGTTAAGCACGCTCGCGTGTGTGCATGTGTGCCTGTGTGCATGCGTGCGTGCGTGCGTGCACATGCGCCCGTGTGCGTGCGTGTCAGCAATTTTTGTTACATGGCGTAAATGTTTCTACATACGCTGCAGGTATGCAGGCAGTGAGTGCAGATCAGCTGTTATTAAAGCAGAGTTAGGAGCAGATCAACATGCTACTGTCATACAGCCTGTGTGACCACGTGCTTCATTTGACACGACAGAACAGATGACCAATGAAAACACGGGTCTGAGATCCTGTGTATCAACTTATTCTGTAAGCTAGTCTCAGTCATTTAACAGCTGTCAGAGTGAAGAGCCTGGAGAGCGAGTTTACACTGGAGGCCTTTCCTGCTGCGAGCCCAAAGGGCATCTGTGACTCTGCCGAAAAATCTTTATGATTTCACACCTTTGATCAAAACCATGAACCCAGCGTTACGTGGACATGAAGCCTGCATGTATAAAGGCTCATTTACATCATGGAGCCCTGTTCTCAACAACGGTCATAGACGTAACTGTGTGATACGTGTTTAAAGTTTAGTCTTGTGCAGGACACGACATCACCGGGTCGGCTCGTAGCTGCTAATAGTTCCCTCCATCTCTCTGTTGGCAGAGCAGAGAGCAGACGTCTGCAACATGCAATCATTTAATGGAATAAAACTGTCTTTCCCCCCAAACATCATAAGCAGCTGCTACATGTGCATCACACTACAAACACAACATTTCTTACCAAAGCACGACTGGGAATCCCAACATCAGCAAACTCTCAGAAATCTCTGTTAGACTCCCCCCCCCCCCCCCTCACTCATTTATACAAACCTGAACATCACAGCTACAGACAGACTTTCACATTTTAGTGCAGCGAGACAAAGAACGACGAACAGCTCGAGCAACAGGAAGTGAAAGTGGATGGGATGCTGTTGCAGCCAGAGGCAGTAAATGACCCCACACACAGTGGGTTACTGGTTCTCTCAGCAGTTAGCAAATATAAACTACAGCCCAGTGACCTCACACTCTGTAGACGCCGCTAAACATGTCGTAAAACCTTAAATCGAGCTTCACAGACTGAGTTGCATCTGTAAAAGGCCTCCATGGAGTAAAGAAGCTTCATACATGCAGCGTTTCATTAACACAGTGCTTTGTTATTACATCCACAGCCCAACCTGCTCGTCTTTAAACTGAAATTACTAACAGAAAACAAATATAAAGCTGGAACCATGCAGTTTTTATTTTATGATCAGCTTCACTAGAAAGTGTAATTAAACTATCAGATGAACACACACACACACACACACACACACACACACACACACACACACACACACACACACACACTGCTGTGAGACTGACCAGCCATCATGGCGACCATGCTGGCTCTGTAGACGTTGGTGAACGAGCCGAGCTCTCCGACAGCCAGGATGGTCTTCATGTGGGCGGGGCCACAAGCCTCCCGAAACTGACGGATCTCGTCGTACATGGCTGCAGAGGGAGACACGAAACTGAAATCACTTGACGTGTTCAGTGCACGCCCATGTGTGTGTGTGTGTGGGGGGGGGGACGACACTGAGGGAGGGAGGCCTCACCTTCTCTGCTGCCCTCATGACGCAGACAGAAGTGACAGGAAACGGGCGGATTACTGGATTAGCCGATGGTTTGTTTTGTAACTGGCATTTCATCACGTATGAAACTCTTACTACAGGCTCAGACATCAGTATTAAACACACAGATCCTTCCATACAACCACAGTAACGACAGTGAGGCTGCAGCATACCTTCCCACTGTCCTGTAATGGCCAGCATCCTGTTGATGACGATGTCGATCTCCGTCGCGCCGTCACTCACTGCTATGCGCACTTCCTGCAGGCGGGTCTCCAGTGGAGTCTGGCCAGCTGGGAAGCCAGTGGCCACTGGGAGAAACAGATAACACAGTGGAGCCCAGGCAGCACAAGCCTTTCATTTTCTATATTACACACACAGGGTTGCCATAGCTACGACTTACCTGAGGCGACAGGAAGGCTGGAGTCGGCTGCTTTAAGTGCTCCGACAGCATCAGTCACACGAGATGGATACACACACACCGCTGCTGTTGTCACGCCTGACATCAGGGATCAGAGCAAAGAAGAAGAAACGTGGTGATAAACTGGCCTGTGGCTCCCTCTGCAGGCGGACTAGTGTCTGAGCAGTCTGGCATGCTTACTCATCAGGTAACGATGAACAAATAGGATGATAAAACTGATCAATGAGATCATGGTAGCAGAAAAAGGTAAATAAAACATTTGAATTCATGCGGTTGTGAGATGTTAATGGTTCAAAGCCTCCTGTGTTTGACTTTGTCTGTGAATAAATGAGCGACAGCCGTCCTCACCACCAACGCTCTGTTCACACTGGCTTTAAAGGGAAAAAGCAGCTGTGCGTCTTTGTCAGAGCAAACTGGAACATGAGCGCGTAACCACAGTGATGTGTAACCCTGTTCTGCACAGAGACGTGGACACTAATAAAGACCAACACTGTGTGTGCAGAGTAACGCACGTTTCAAACATTATGGGATTAACGATGAACGTGATTAAACTTAAAATGCACGTGTAATATCTTTTTATTTCATCCAGTGAGCCCGGTGTTAGAGGCTCTCAGAGGTTCTTTTAGAATTAATGACCCGTCACGTCCCTGATCTGGACTTTGACTGGGACGCAGCAACAACGGTTAATGGTTATTTTGTTTCTCAGCAAACAGGAAAATCTGCTTTTAAAGTAAGGTTAGTTTTGCCACACACGACTTTTTGTTTGTGTTAAATAAATAAATTTCACGGCTTTTTGTTGATGCAGGATTATATTTGTCCGATGTTGCGACCTGTGATTTACACATTATGTCCTGACAGGTGAAATCGTAACATGGAAACAGCCGTTACTTGTTTCTCACGTGATGCCGACGGGATTTTGCTGGCATGATTTGGGAAAACTGCAAATGAATACAAATTTGTTGTGATTCCTTTTACACTAATGATGCTCAACACAACAATATTCAAAACAGCAGAGAGACGTTGAGAATTAATACTAAGCACCACTGAAGCTATCGTGACAGGATACGCTAGCTCATTATTTACTAATAATTATTTTATGACACTAACGCTTGTTTTCATTTGATCAGTTTTCCTGACAGACGTGAGGGCGGACCTTTGTCGTGCATATCAAGCTTCTTGAGCAGGTCGTATCGAACTGGCTGGATAGCTTTCAAACAGAGCCTGTGCACGTTGGAGGCCGTATCGTCTCCGGCCAGAGTGGTCAGGTCGATCAGGGTCGCGGCCTTCAGCAGCCACGCAGCCTGCAAGGACACACAAGGAAACAGCGCTCAGAGAAGGATACACCGTGAGACATGTTAAAAATGTAGCCCTGAAACCCGCCTTATAGTTAATACTGTCTATGACCACAGAGGTGTGCTTACATGTACGTACACATAAATGCATTTTGGTGTTACAAGTTAAGACAGCGTGGGCTTGTTGTCATCGTGCACCACAGCTTACAGCACAGCTCACCTGCCACTGTTTCTTGGGGATCTTCTGTCTTTGGATAAACTGAGCCCTCTTCAACACAGCCTGTGTGTTCACTCTCACTTTGGATATCCTTTCCAGGTCTGTTATGAACACAGAAGAACAGAAACAAACTCACTTTATTAAAGTGGCTGAAACACACAGAGAGTATTGTGATATTATTCTGTTATCATATGTTACCTTATATATGTAATCAAAGTAGTTGAATTAGAATACTGCTGTAGATCATATTATACCCTTTAATATAGAGTGTGTGAGCTGTATGTAGTTTAGTTCTCATTATACTTTTGAGTTAACAGAACATATTTACATATTAGTTCATTAGATAAATGTGCATCACTCTGTATCCTTGATCTGCTGGGAATGTGTTACACTGTTTTCTTGACATGCTTAATTGTTGAATCATGAAGAGAAGGAGACTCTGTGTCTAAGACAGGGGAGATAGACAGACCACATTCCATACCCCCACCTTACAGAAAGCAGAGAAACAACTGCCGAGGTCATAACTTAGGCGCTGTAACAGAGAAAGAATGTGATGTTTTGGCTTTTACGACTAGATGGGGGCCACTAGAGACTATAAAAAGCTGAGCAACCCGTCACCATTTTGAGACTTGCTGTGACCCTCTTCAGGCATGTCTCCCCATCATGATGGTCCTTATGCTCTTAAGTATTGAATTGTATGGAAATAAATGATTGTTGATTGAGCATAAATACACCGAGTATTGTCCTTCCTTCAGCCCAAAGATTCAAAGAATTGGGAGATTTCAACAGTATTTCAATCAGATGTCCTCTCGATACCAGAGGCAGAGATCAAAGCAGCACAGAGGGACGTGAGCATGAGGTGTCTAAGCACAACAAACTGTTGTATGTGAGGCCTCTTATCTTTATTTATATAATGCCACCCACTTGCTGCACATAATGTCCTCTTTGTAAATACTCATTCACTGTATATAAAGTTCTGTCTCTCTTTTTTGCACAGTTGAGGAGCGTTTCACTGCGTGTTATATCTGTATAACTATGCACGTGACAAAGAAGCTTGAATCTTACAAAGACTCACAGCTATCTGCCCCAAAGAGGAACACCAGAGAGAAACCAGGAGAGTAAGTCAGCTTTGAGCCATACAAGGTAGAAACTCAGCATCAGGGGAACAACATGAGAACAGCCGCCAAAGGCTGGAGACTCAGTAATACTGGAACAATCTGGTGTTTAAGTCTGACGCCATTAGTCAAACGAACACTGCAGCATCACTGAGAGTTAAAACTGTCTAAAGTCTTTCATCTTTAATAAAACGATCAGCTTTGCTGCTTTACCAGGTGTAACAATTAAGTTTAACATCCAGGCATCCATGAAAACAGAATTTATGACATTTAACAGAGTTAGAAGTTAGCAGGAAGTTAGCTCGCTAGCTTCCACCTAAACATGATATAGCATGTTCTGACTGAGAGGTTTCTGAAGCATTCAAACGTACAGCTCTGTTATCACTTCCAACATAAATGAAGACAGAAAACTAAACAGCAGTGACGTTTGTAGGGTTACTGAGGTTGGCTAGCTGCTATATAATGATGTGCTACGTGTGGCTAGCAACACAGCTATGTTAGCATAGCATAAACACAGTGAAGCTGGAGGTTGAATGCTAACTTTTTTTCCACTCGATAAAAGTTAACGTGAGGGTTCCCGATGGTTAGAGATAGGGCTGCTCAATTAATCGAATTTTAATCTCGATTACAATCTGGGCTTTCAACGATCATTAAAAGTGACTGAGCCGATTATTAGCCCCTCCCTCGTGCTTTACTCTCACACTGCTCCGTGTGGCAAATCGAACGCACCTCTCTGCATTTCGAACACGCGTCACAACAATTAAGAGCAGCGGTCTCCAACCTTTTTTGTGCCACGGACCGGTTTATGCCCGACAATATTTTCATGGACCGGCCTTTAAGGTGTCGCGGATAAATACAACAAAATAAAACTAGTACCGGTACCGAAAAAAATGAAATTTATTCATAACACACGTGAAAAGACCGAGGAAAACCGAGTAAACGATAAAGACGATAACAAAATAACGCTGAAAACCGATAAAAACCCTGAAAACCATACATTTCACACCTGAGCCTCAACTCTCGCGGCCCGGTACTAAACGACTCACGGACCGGTACCGGTCCGAGGGTTGGGGACCGCTGATTAAGAGGACCAGAGGGAAGCTCGGAAAGCTAAGCAGAAGTTATTTGGAGAGGAGAGTGACTGCAGTTGGTTGAAAAGAGGTAAAAAAAAAAAGCTCCAGTGGTGTGGAAACATTATGGGTTCAGTCAGACGTGGATCAAGTAGACACAGTGTGTAAACTTTGCTACAGTGTCGTAGCTGCACCACAGAGCAACACTGCAAAGTTCACTAAACATTAATGTTTACATTTTTCAATTATTTTTTATATTGCAAACATTTGCACTGTTATCAGTATTTGCACACTATTTTATATTATTTTTTGACAATCTTTAAAGTCATTATTCAACACATTGTTATTGTTAAATAAATATCATCAAATAATCGAGATCTCAATGTCAGTGAAAATAATCGTGATTATCATTTTTGCCATAATTGAGCAGCCCTAGTTAGAGACAAATGCAATCGCATGGCAGGATGCTGTAAACGGACCAAACTTCAGTCAGGAGAACAACTGAGATAATCCATCCACAATATGAGGTTAGTCATTAATGTACTGCAACAACATGGGAATAGAGCAGCTGCAGAGAATTCAACATTAATGAATCAATGGTACAGAAGTGGAGGAAGCAAGAAGAATGAGCTGAGTAAAATTTGACTTATCTGACTGTTTTGTTTTGCTTAAAGTGCCTTATGGTCCAAAAAATACGGTAAGTCTTAGAGTAAGTTGAGGTAAACCATACAATGAATAGTTTATTCTGAAAGACCTCCGTTTTTCATCGTTTGAATATTTATTATTGCTCATTAATAAGACCAAAGTATTTGTTATCAAAATAATCGATGGAATAATCAAACTTATTTACTCAAATAATCAATAGCTGCAGCCCTAACATGGATGGCTTCAAGCTGTATGCTGGGAGTGAATGAGGCTCTACAGAAACGACATGAGAATTTCTTTCATATTGGAGACGTGCAGTTGGAGCAACAAAGAGACAAAAAAATGGTCAGAAATGAGGGGATTGTACTACCAGTAGGTGACACTGCAGACTGAGGACGGCTACAAGTACCTTAGAATCTTGCAGGTGAATGGGAACCATGAAGAGGAGCCGAAACCACCAAATACCCAAGATCTTGGGAATGCTCGCTCTTGGAAAGAACAAGATCCGGGCAATCAACACCAACACCCTGCCTGTACCCTTCCATTAGAACTAGGGCTGCCACGATTAGTCGACTATCAAATTCGTCGACGACTAATTTAATAGTCGACGCGTCGTTTGAAGCTTTGTAAGAAATAAGTAGTAGGATTTAAGAGTGTAATAACGCACTGAAACAGAAGATGGCAGGACTTAAGATATTTTCAGGCGAGAATGTAGCTGTGTAAACCTCAAATATCTGCTCAGTTTATCAAGACACCGCATATTTTCAAAAACGCTCCGACGTTTTCGGAGACGTCTGTTACCCACCAGCTTGATAGCTAGCCGGGGGCAAGGTCACTAGAGCCGTGAGAACACCGGACCCCACACGTGTTAGAAAGCCTGTCTTTGTCTACTCAGGTTAAACATGATATATGAGTCACTTAGATAACTTAAAAATGTTATTGTTTGGCTTTTTCAGTGTTTTATTTGTTCCTGAGTAAATCGGTTTGGCTGAGATTAAAGTTATAGTTTTTACACAGCTGAATAAACGTCAAGCAGACAGCTGATTATCAGAAGTGTGAGATGCTCCAGAATTTACTCCGGTGTCCTGTTATATTTTAGATAGCAAGGAGTTTATTAAACTTCACCGAAACAATCTGCAAATTTCATTAAAATTTAATAAACTATCATCTTGTCTTTATTTTTAGTTAGCACAGACCTTACACACTTAAAGCTGTAAGCTAATGATAGTTATATAAGAGCAGATGCTGCTGGTGCAATAAGCTGTACTTTTTACGTCCAATGGGTGATGATCTGATTAGTCGACTAATCGCAGAAATAATCGGTGACTAGTCGACTATCAAAATAATCGTTTGTGGCAGCCCTAATTAGTACCTACTAAGATCGACTCGCCATGATTCGCTGCGATTTTCAGGGTTTTGCAGTTGGTCATAGTACCTGGTATGAGGTACTAATATATTACCTGCTCACCTGGGGTTACAAAGTGATGCAAGCAGGTACTAAAATGTGATGTCATCAGACTGCATGCCACTGATTGGCTAGTCAGTGGCATCACTCGGTGAGTCATGAGAGCGTCTTGTTCATGAAAATCAAAAGCACCATTGTTGAACCCAGGCAACAAAGGAAAGGCTACAAAAACAACGCCACGGTCCCCGAGTGTGACAAAAAGACACACCGAGCAGCAGGTGTATCCTCACGTCGACGACCTCCTTTCTTGTAGTGTTTGTGTACCAATTACGTCATGGGACAATGGTCACGTTGCTATAACAACAACCACACACATTAGGTAATGGAAACCAGTCAATCTGAGTAGGTACTAATGGGAAAAGGGCTTAAGTGTTTTCCCTTATGGTAGTGTCGGATTGTTTTCTGTGGCACACCAACAGTCTGAAAGAATGAAAATGCTGAGTTTTTCATCAGTCGTTGTTTTAAACATATTTGTAGAGGTGGGAAGTACTTAGTTACTATACTTAAGTAGAATTTTCAGGTATCTGTACTTTACTTGAGTAAATGGTCTGTCAGTCACAAGGGCCTATCAAATACAAAGAGATGAAAGACACAAGACAATGAAATGTATGCATAATGTATAGCACCATAGTCAGGTGTCTATAAGCTGTGCTCATGTTACTTTAGCATGTAGCACTGCAGAAGAGCAGCGAGCATAAAGAGTAACGTGTTTTTTATGTCACATAATTTCAGATGCAACTTTTCCATCAGCTCAACAAATGTCAGAAAACACAAACTGTTAATGTGACCGCCAGGTTAACCTGTGACACGTCTGGATTCATTCTGACCTGATCTCATGTTCATACATCAGATACGACCTCTGTGCTCATCCCTTACAAATACACTAGAGTACAGGTGCAGGTGCCTCACAGGTGACTCTGGTTGGACTGACAAACATCCACTCTGAGCGCAGGTTACTTAAAGTGTACTGTGTAGATGTTGAGGTGGCCATCGTCAAATCACAGAAGGAGTGAGTGGGAAGAATAATAACAGCAGGACATTTGTGGAAATATAGAATATAAATCAACTTTGTCATTCTTTAAACTTTTGTAGTGTCACGAGGTAAACCCACGTGCTCTTCTTTCTAGTCCGAAACAAACTGTCAGCAGACCGCAGTGCTGTGTTAGGTCTTAATCAGACCTCATGAGTATTCAATTACACAGTAGAGCCAGCTGTCACATGATTGCTCAGTAAAAACTAGCTACACGTCGGAAAGCAGGATTAAAACGCTTCCTTTGCTTGTTCCGGTTCTATTTGTTAGTGTGCAGTAACATCCGTGCTCTCAGGGTCAGTCACCTCTAACTGCTTCACTGACTTCACCTGTCCTAACTTAGCATCGTACACTCAAAGTTTCAGCGTGAAATCCTGCGCAAAGCAAAATGACGACGTGAATATTCCTTGGTAACAAAATCATCGTGCTATTGGGTCACGGTAACGTGGGAGCACGATTACTGCGGACGTTCTGCCCGTACATGCGTTTACTTACCGAGCGTCGTACCCGGATTTCTGGGTGACATGTTTCGCCACAGAGAACGCTGTCGTTTGTGAACTTCGTCATCAGTCGCAGCCAAAATACGTATGAAGTGCGCTCAAAATGCCCGGATGTGTTCTTCGTAGGAAAGTCAAACGCCAACGAGGGTAGAAGTTTGTGTGTGACAAAAGAAACGGAAGATATTTCAGAGCGCAGCGGCATGTGGTATTAATCTTTCTCTTTGCATCCGACATGAGGATTCACCTGCACGTCTACACAAATAAAAGTCACACTTTCAAAATAAAAGCAGCACTGGCATGAACTAGTTTTCATTTACCTTTCCTGTTTGCCTGACCCTCCACCAGATGTCAGTGTAGCGCAGGCTTTTAATGACGTTTCAATTGCAGAATGGATACACAAAATAAATCCTAATTTTGTCACATATATTCAAATCAACTTGAATTTATTTTATTTAAAAGGGACAGTGCAGTTTAACATAGTTCAAGTGCAAGACATGAAACTGATGTACTGCAATCAAACCACTAAATTAATTCAAAACCCCCAAAGCAAATTCTGAATTCAGCTGGAAATATGATTCCTAGGGTCTGAATATTTATATAGTACGGTGCATTCAGGTATTCACAATGCTTCACTTGTTCAGTTTTTTTTCTATGTATCAAATTAATTTTATAAGAGAGTGGCGCCCACTGCCACCGCTGTGGGTGTGCCACCAGTGAGAACGCAGCCTCCTGGTCGAGTTCTATGCCAGTCGGCTTAGAGCAAAGGCCCACCTTCAGGCCCCTGGCAGGATCCAACGCCCAGGACGAAGAAGCCTCAGTCCTCCTAGCTGTGAGAATGGGTGGAATTGGGCTGTGTTAAATGTTCAGGTGACCATGTCAAGTGTTCCCATTATATTTCATTGTTGTTCCCCAATAAGTTTTGAATGCATCACCAGTTTTATAAGTAAATACATTTCTAAAGGTGCTATTAATATTAAATTCTCACCAGAGTTGGTTGGTAACAACCCATCCAATCCACGGATGCAAAGAAATCAAACTACAGATGTCCATAAATTAAGGGTAATAATGAGAAATATACTGAAATTGATTTAATACTTCGTAGAAAAGCTTTTGCTGGTGATGACAGTTTCAAGTTGCCTCTTGTATGGAAACTCTAGAGGCATGCAGGTGTGATTTTGGCCCACAAACAGTCAATCCTGAAGGTTATATGGGCCCTGCAAGTCTTGAACAAATATCTACAAACGTTCCAGTTCTAACAGTCAGACAGCTTTTGAATCCCGTTTGGTCCACAGGACAATCTAACATGGCTAGACACCTGAGCCACAGGCAGTTTCTCAGGTTTGCATTCCTGCATTCGCTGGTTCTGTTCCACATTCGGGCACTGGGTTTCTTAGTGAACTTTAAAAAGAGCTCACGAACTCCAAGTCAGCAGATCTCTTTCTTCGATTTGCGACTGGATACATTAGTCGGACCACAGAGGGGCCGTGTTTTATCACTGCCTCGCTCAGTTTCAGCTGGGACACAGATGGCATTTCCAAACAATGTTATGGTTACTGGGCACAATGGCATCAACGATTGCTTAGTGCCACTCAGACTGTTAAAGATGGTGGTGGACACTCTCTCACAGCCTGTGTGCATCGTGTCACCTCAGGGGGAGGCTGAGGGTAACTAGATCGTCCCTGGAGGGAGTCCAGGCTCCTGCACCAGGGTCTTAGACTGAGAGGGTGTTGTTTTGCATGGTGTTGTCTTCAACAGCAGTCTTTTACATAAACAGGTAGGGAGGGACGCGGTCCTTTCCTCTGTTAAAGCTGTCTCACTCTCTGTTGTTATGGTGCAGTGTTTGTTTTCTGCCTGTAAGAGCTGCTCATGTTCCAGGCCATCTGACCCTGAGGCCAGACCTTCTCTTAGCAGCTACATCTCCTCCTCATATTGGCTTTGATGAGGTGACACCAGCTGCACATGTCCTTGCCATAGATTTTTTGAAAGGGGCTAGCGTCCCTTCATGGGCCTTGACTTCTGTGCTGGATGCCCTTTGTGGCCCTCGCTCTTTGAACTCATGGATTCTGTGGATATGACATTTCTTTCATATAAGTAGGGATGGGTATCGAAACCCGGTTCTTGTTGAGAACCGGTTCCCACTGTCTCAATTCCTTGGAATCGTTTGCCATTTTTACAAACGATTCCCTTATCGATTCCAGTTTCCCCGAATGACGTCACCACGTTGCGGAGCGTCATTTACCTGGCAGGAAACACGGCGCCTAAGCAGCTCAAACGCTCAAAAGTTTGGTTATACTTTGCGAGAACGGATGACAACAGGGCAACTTGCAATACTTGAAAAGTAGATATTTCATTTAAGGGAGGAAACACTACGAACATGCAAAAGCATTTGCTCACAAACACGCGATGACCTTAAATGAATGTCGTGTTTTTAATTCCACTCCGGACTCGTGAATCTCAACCAGCAGCAGCGGTAACGTTTGCACGTCCTCTCCCGTTAATGCGGCAGGTAAATAATCAACTAACAGTGCATATTATGTTAGCGCGATCTGCCTTATTACAAACCTGCCATTACTGTGCATTTAGTGACCATGATGAGAGAGACAGAGTCTGGCTCAGATGCTGGCAGTTCTCGCTGCAGTCTGCCGGTAGCGTCTCCTTTCAGGCAGGATAGACGAACGTCACCGAGCAGAGACTCAGTTTGTGGTCAAAGGCTTGCACCCGTTTGCCACAGCAAATGATTTTCAGTAAGTGAATGTGTTTAATTGTAGGCAGGGACATTACTGGATATTCTTGTGTAATTGCTACAGAATAATTTATGTCATACTTTGTTATTGCTACCAGTGTTGGTCAAGTTACTTGAAAAAAGTAATCAGTAACTAATTACTGATTACTTCCCCAAAAAAATAATCCCGTTACTTTACTGATTACTTATTTTCAAAAGTAATTAATTACTTAGTTACTTTTTAAAAACACGATTTACAACCTGAATAGGTGATAAAGTGATAGATCTTTCAGCCCAATTCTACTTTTTCTGCATAATCCATCATACAAATGTAATCAAATGGAAAAGTCTCTTTTTAAAACTTGTTTTATTAGTTTTAATCTTTTAACTTTATGAATCAAGCAAAAATGTAATTATCTGCATCATTCTCTGACTTGAATAAATTAGTTTAACATTTAAACCTATTTTCTGCACATTCCAGCTCATAAAATAAAATATTTTTTGTGTTTACACTCACTCTTTCAAATAGATGCAAGTAAAACACAGCAGAAAATAAATAAAGTCAAAGACTCAGCGGTCCTGTTGCTCTATTTTCACCTGTAAAGCAGGAGTGGGGTAGGCGGAGGTTTACCCTGGAGCAGGTGTGCAGCGGTCAGTGGAAGAATCCGCGAGTTTCTCTGTGAGTTTCCCATTACGTCGTAGCTACTCGGTGCTTGTTGGAAGTTTAGGGGTTTTTTCGCTGTAAAAAGAAGTTTTCTTCCCACGCACAGTGGACACTAATGTTTTTGTCACTTTTTATGGAATCAAACTCAAAGTAAGGTCAGTGCTTCCACGCTTTAAACGCTGCACGCTCATACTCTCTCTGCACTCGATATGTGATCCATTGTTGATCTGCACACAGCTGTTGTCACGAACGTCGCACTCGCTAACGTCACTGTCATGAGACATTCTCGCAAAAAATCACGGTTTTAGTAACGCAGTAACGCAGCGTGCCTAAAAAATTAGTTATTGAAAGTGAAAAAATTAGTTATTGAAAGTAACGGTAATTAACGGTAAGTAACGGTAATCTAATTACCGTTTTTGCAATAGTAATCCCTTACTTTACTCGTTACTTGAAAAAAGTAATCTGATTACAGTAACGCCCATCTCTGATTGCTACAGAAGAATATTTATTTTATTATTTTACATTTACAATTTTTTTTCCTGGGGACCCTGTGACACCCCATTAAAGAGCCGTGGGCTGGATCTCTTAAGATCTGTTGGGTTTGTAAGGCCATGTTACTCCTAAATTTCTATCTTGTTCAAAGAGAAGATATAAAACAAAGTTCTAAGCTAATCGACCTTAGTGTTCTCCTTTTTTAAAAAGAATCGATAAAGAATCGAATCGTTAAACAGAATCGAAAATGGAATCGGAATCGTGAAAATCTTATCAGTACCCATCCCTACATATAAGACTGCATTGCTTCTCACTTTCTGTTGCGCCTGAACACTGCATATTTACCCAGGGTTATTCCTGCAGCTTATAGCTTTATGGAATTTGAGCTTCTGAGCTTTTGCTTCTCTCCTTCTGCATCTGAGGAGCAGAGGAGTTTCCATTGTGTGTCCGTTGCGTGTGCTACATATACCTACATTGACCACACTCAGAATGTGCAATGTGTGACCTGCCAGCTCTGTCTAAACAGAGACTCACTCTCCTGCTGGATTACAGAAGTTCATCCGTCTACAGCACCAAAGGTCTTGCTTTGCCTCAGGATGTGAGAATGGCAACCTCGGTGTCTAGTCTGTGGGAGGTGTATATATGTCCCATACTATATGTGATGTACCATATAGTGAATCAGCTGTGAGGTTCAGTATGTTCCCCAAACCACCGACCTTTCAATTAGATGACCTGCTGCAGCCACCCCAGCGTCAGTTAAATGCAATGAATGTAACTAGTTTAACACTAATTCAGAGGTAAAGATTCAGAATGAGGTTGATTTTATTTTTAAATAGACTGTTTGAAAAAGTTAAAGGAACACTTTGAAAATACATCAGATTTCAGTGGAAAATAAAATTAATTCCTTCACTTAGGCGGCCTCAGTGTGGTTCTGTTGGCTTCAACACGTCTGGCAGTGGCATGTATTGATGTGCCATCCTGAAAGAGCTGGACTACCTGTGGAATCTCTCTGTGATCTACACACCCTGTCAGGCTACCAGTAGTGACACTGACCCAGCCAAATGCAAAAATAGTGTGAAAACACTTGGAAAAGATGAGGAGGGTTGAATTCCTGCCATTCAGGACATTTATCTTCAGCGATGCCTCCGTAAAGCACAGAGCATCATCAAGGACCACAGCCACCCAGCACATCAGCTGTTCTCCTCTGGCAGACGTTACAGGAGTCTGTCTGCTCCGACTACAAGACTTAAAAACAGTTTCTACCATCGAGCCATACGACACCTCAACCACAACACTTACACACACACACAGGACGCACTCAGAAGCTACCTGCAGCTTCACAAGTACTCTGTATAATCTGCACTGCTCACTTCACTTTATTGGTATTTTTTTTAAAGTGCAATACTGTACTAACTGCCAATAAAACCTTTGTGCTGTTCAGTCTGTGCTGCTGCTCATTCCTGCCACTGTGCAATATCCCATTTGCCCCCCCCCCCACATTCCTATTTAAGATTTTCTGTATTTAATCACTAGGGTTTACATAATATTTATATATACATACATATTTAGTCTGTTAACTAAATGTAATTTAGTGCTTTTAAAGTTTATGTTTTAAATCACGTTAAAGGAAGGACATAAAGAGAGCGGTGACAGGGTCTGTCAACAATGGTGACAATGGTTGAAGTTACAAGTCATCTCAGAGGATGTGACACCCAGAAAGAGGGGGGGGGGGGACCCAGTACAAACGTTTGGTGCAGAACAGTTTTCCATCCCATTGTCTTAAAGAAGATTGGATCTCAGAGGTCACAGCTGCTTATTTTCAACACCACAGCCTCCCTGAGTGTTGTTGCTTACTGGGTTCATCTCTGTATGACATGCTGTCCTGCTAGAAGTAGACATCAACTGATTAGTGTGGATAAAGTTCAGCTCAAACTGGTTTCTTGAACATGACAGTGGGTTCAGTGGACTCAAATGGGTTCCAAAGTCTTGACCCAAAAGAACACCTTATAAATGGGTTCCAACACATTTGCATCAGTGATGTACGGCTAACAAATCTACAGCATCTGTGTGATGTTACCACGTTAATATGGGCCACAATCTCTGACCAGTGTTTCCAGTAATGTTGAAGCAATTCCATGAAGAATTAAGGCACTTCTGGAAGGTCTAGTCCGGTTCTAGCAAGGTGTTCTTAATCAAAAGGCCAGCGAGTACAAACAGCCTACTTGGCCATGACCGTCCAGCTTTTGTCCGAACTAGTGGACTGGTCCACCAACCGTGCACCTCAGCAGGTTCAGACATACGGTGAGTGTTCAAGGCAACTGAAGTAATCAGACTACAAAAAGATAACAGGTACTGATAGAAAGAACACTTTGTATAAAGTTTAATGTTCACAAAAACAATTAATAGTTTCATGTTGGGTTTTGCTATACCTGCTTCACACTTTCATTGCCTAATCGTAACATCTACTCTTACCAGAAGAAGCCTTTGTTGCTCTTTGTGATACTAGAAGATAAAACTCACAGCAAGCAGCGTTCAGCTCACTGGTCCAGCCCTTAACAACCGTCTCGTGTTGCCTTGTGGTCCCTTGGGAACTACCCACAAATACGTTACAGTTTCAAATATACAAGCAGCAAGTCATAGTGTTGGATACTTTTTATTCACCAGTTAACTATTTCAATTCACACTGTGACCAAAAACTGCAAATATTTCTCAAGGTAGAGCTAAAGAAGGAGCAAGTGTATATATCATTAATAAAATATAAGTGTGCAACCATGTCTTCAAAAATATATGGTCATAAAATCTAATCATTTCAAAGTGACGATATAACAATGTCTACATGTTTGTGTGTGCATGCCTACAAACCAGATCATGTTTAATTCTGCAGACACAATCCAAATACAGACACAGGAAATGAAAGGTTTTGGGTGGATGAAGCTGATCAGCCATACCATGAACATGTAGGGACAAGTTTTTGAATCCAGGAACAATCGGTGAGCAGCAGAGCAGCGCCACAGTGTTGATGAAAAAATACAAAGAAGGTCAGAAAGATCTAGAGAACGCACGAGAGAGGAAGTGCATGAGGATAGCAAGGCACCTGGGGTCAGGTAAGACAGGTTCATGGTGGGGGTGAGATTATATCAGGGCTGTGAGCCCGTCCTCGTTTGCAGGGGACGGAGGTGGACAGATGAGGTCAGACAGAAGTCTCCATGACTGCAATAGTTGGGATCTGTACTGAGAGTAGGGAGCCGGCAGGTGAGCCCCCACAAAGGTGGAGGTATGTGCTAAAGACACGAGGAATGAATGCTGGGTTTTCTTCCTGGATGGGCAGGATAACATGGGCAGGACATTTGCAGAGGAGGGACGGTGCAGGCAGGAGGCAAAGAGGAAGACCAGAGTGAAGATTGATGAATGTAGAGGAGGACATGCAGAGGGTTGGTGTGACAGAACGAGACGACAGCAGTTTGTTTTTAAAATCCAAAGTCAATCCATTAACCAAATTTTAATAAGTGAGAGTAACAAGAACTTTAAATGAAGTGTGTTCCTGTGCGCATCATTAAATGATTGAAAACAGCTTATTTTTCCTCTAATCTTTTCCTTATCTGCATCTCAAAAAGAAATACACAACTTCCTTCTTGCATGACTGTTCACAGAGAATATTTGGTCAGTGGCTGAATCCTGAACATCACCGCATAATCACCTGTTTCTTACACAGTAAGTCAGAATAGAACTAATCTCAGGGGCTTTCTTCTTCTTTCCTCTGTTTTTCTTTACAGCTCAGTCTTCTCATCGCTCGCAGAGCTACTGGCAGCTCCACCCTCAGCTTCACCCCTGGAGGCAGAGGGCGCGGTGTCTTTAGGCTGAAACGCCAGTGAGGCAGAATTGATGCAGTATCGCTTCCCTGTGGGTCTCGGACCGTCGTCAAACAGGTGTCCCAGATGAGCTCCACACTGAAGCAGAAAGGAAGAGATTTACTCCTGATCCTGATAAATGGCAACGATATTCTCCACATGACTTTATTTGCATCATTTTGGTGAAAATTCAGTCGCCAAGAACAGAGACTGTTTGAAAGCAGTCTGATTCTGATCCGGTGGCAAATGTTATGCTTTCTAAAAACCCTTCAGCTACATTTTGTTGAGCCTGGGTCACAGTGAACGTAACGACTGGTGAAACATAGAAACATGAGTGCTGTGAGTCACGTTTTTGTGAGTCATACTGAATCTTGGCAAACGTTGATCTGAGAGAAACGATGTGTTTCTGTCTAATTGAAAATGTAACACAGCCTAAAATGATTCAGTGCATGAATACATCTAAGTTTCATCCACTTTAGTGCCCAGTGGGTAGCACCTCGGGCTAACAGCTTGTGTCCCTGTGTTTGTGTGGCTTCCTCCCACAGTCCAAACACATGCAGTGGGGTTAGGTCACCTGGCCCACAGGTGTGACAGTGGATGGTTGTCTGTCTGTGTCAGCCCTGTGACAGACTGACGACCTCGTAGTAGAAGAGTAAACAACAGCTGTTGATGACGAGTTTACCTGACTGCAAGTAGCCTCTACTCTGTGCATCCCATAGGAGAAGTCATCAGCCTTAGTAATGGATTCCTCCTTCATGAGGTCGCTGAAGGATGGCCAACCTGTAACCATGACAGCATCACGTCGTCTAGTAACAACACGCTGCATCATCATCTGTAACATTGTAGCTACGTTTGTCTGTCGGAGTTACTGTGAATCTCTTTTACAGAGTCGGTTGTTTGTTTACATGAAGTGAAACTTTGTTTTCTATCAAACCAGCTCAGAGCTTTTAGTCAGAAGCAGATTTAACGATATTTATTTTCATATTCATGGACCTGAAAACTTTACAACAATGCATAACAAAAGAGACATCCAGCCAAGTGTAATGACCATCACTTCGACATGAACTACGACGCACTACAGCCACGTATGATTGTGTTGATCCACAGTTTAATTCTTTCTGTTCAGCAGCTGTAAAATATTCATCTTGTTTGTCTAGTGGAAATAAACTATAATAACAGAAGTGTTGGACCACACCGTATTGTTATTGATGTGTTTATAAAAGTTGTTCCAACATTTACAAAAGACTGATAAACAAGTCAGAAACTCCTGCGGCTACACGTCTGCCTGTTGTTGACCGTGTCCCACATTCAGCTTGTTTCCTGCGTGCTGTACAGTATCAGTTTAAGGCAGTAAGAGCTCGTTCTTAGCACACACGTAGCTTTACATACAGTACATTCAAATAATCTTTTACATTTTTAAAATGTGAAGTTTAACTTACCTGATCCGGAGTCAAATTTAGAGTTGGAACTACGAGAGAAAATTAAAATGCCATGAAGAAAAATACTGGTTTGTGTCTTATTCGCCATATTATTTTAAACTGTAGTGGCGTGCTACGTCTCCTACTGTCAGCTGTTCTACTGACCTTTACGTTTTTACCCCACAGCCATCAAAAGCTGATGGCGTACTGGCGACCTCAAGTACAAGGTCAAGTTTTCAGAAATTCTTGTGAATGTGACAACTGAAGGAGGAAGTCACCTGGGATTTTCACATTAATACCAAAGTTACATCTACTGAAACTCTCAGATGACCTTGACCAGAACTATGCTATGATTTCACCTTTATCCCACAGGTGCCCGTGTACAGAGGCTGAGGGGCAGCAGGCGAGTACGTATGCACACGGCAGCACTGAAGCACTGCGCTAACAGTCACACAACAACAGCAGGGCAGTCTTACCTGAACAGGGCCGACCCACAGACGACACAGGCGTAGGTCCCTTCATCTGTTTGATACGTGAACTCTCCACTGAAGGCGCTGTGGAAAAGAACGAAGTGAAACTTCACGACACTGACTTCATTTAGCTGTGATGCACTTCAGTTCGGACCTTTCAGCGCACTGAGGCGACTGTTGTTGGAACTGTGTAAATAAAACTGATCCCAGTCCTGTTCATGTAACTGAACAACAAGCTGATTGATTTTATCTGGTAATAACTTAGATCAAGTAGTAAAACATCACCATAAATGATGTAAGCAATAATCTGTCAGCTGGCAGCAACTATAAGCTGACAGTTTCATGATTTAGTTTCAAATACTGAACGGGTTGAAGTACGGCTTCCAGAGTAACTTCTGTGATTACATCGACCAGGTCACAGTTTTTACATAATGAACCTCAGTGGTTTATTTTGAAAAACTAACTTGTACCTCTCAGTTCCTCTTTCCTGGGTCACATGGTACTGCATTGGTGTGAGGCGCTGTCTCAGCTCCTCCTGTGTGAACCTCAGAGGCCATGTCCTTTTAGTCCTACATGCTCCTGAGAGGTCAGGCACAGAGAGCAACAAGTATTAACTACACTGCACACCGTCATATAAACAACATGAATACATCTAAGAGCAGGTGGATCAATAAAAAACAGATTGTGCTACAGTTGAGATGAATAAGCTGGATTGTTTACACCTCAACAATCAAAATGTTCCAAATGGATTTCTACAAATGGATCATATCCACCTGAGAAGCTCTGTATTTATGTACGAACTGAAGGAAAGGTGCAAGGCTTTTACGGAGATGCTCCTCTGGGTTGACAGAGAACATATGTGCATGTTGGTAAAACTGGCTGTCCAGGAAAACAAAAAACACACTGGCACCATTTCAGACTGCAAGAATCTACGAGCAGGATGTGGTGCAACGTCACAAACAAAATCACTCAGTGCATGCAAGCTGCAAGAAAGCCAAGCGGTGAATCGTTTATCTGTTAGACTAGCAGGTCAGAGACTAAAGACGAGTTACAGTGGTTGCACTCATTTTTCAGCCAAATCTAGGACCTGGCAACACATGAAGCAGCTCTTACAGGATGAAGTTTACTGGAAAACACAAACTGGCACCAAGTCTGTGTTTGTCAAACATCTATCAGTGCAAAATCTTGGAAAAATGTAAAGTCAGGCTGACACACCAGGAGTGTTAAAGTTTTAGTGAGGCAAAGCAGAGCAGGCACACAGCACCCAATCAGTGGACCTGAGGGAAGACTGCAGGACCTCAGAGCTACAGGCTGACTCTTGGTTATTAGATGCAGCAGATTGAAGCCCGACATGGATGTTGGAGAAACGTATTCCACCCAGCACTAGAACCAAACACCCCTTAGCAGGGTTGCAACCAAGGACTGGGCTGTATGAAGAGTAGCAGACAGAGGGTGAAACAACATCACGAGCAGTTACAAACGAACAGAGTCTCAGATGAGATGACCTGATGACCCAGCAGAGAATGTCAGACTGCTACAGTACGAGACTACAGGCAACATCTTCTACAATTTAACAGTCGTTTACAGCCTTAAACATTCATGTACATATGAATTCTCTGAGAGAGGTTATCACAACATGAGCAGGTCTGCCTCGTTCAAGTACGGGATAACATCAACGAGGCTATCACGTTATAATTCAGACTTTCATAAACACTATCATTACAGAAATGTTAACTTAAGTAAAGAACTGTGCAAAACTCGGTGCAACGACTTATTGAAACATGCAAACATAAATGAAATACATCATATACGGCACAAGTGACGTGTACAGAGTGCGACCCCCTTTATTCTCCGCACATCCTGAACGCTCTTAGGCAGTTAATGTCTTGAAGCAGTCTTCAGGAACCCGTCTCTACACTTATCAAAGGACATTACGAGGCTTTCTGGATGTTGACTCCCTTTGATTACGTGATCCCAGACTCCTTTGTGACCAATAATGTTCCATCGTGTTTGAGATCACAGTCGTGCTGCAGACTGAATCCAGTCAGAGGCTTTTCAAAAGATACTTGATGGGGATTATAATCTGACAGTACTTTCCTGCCTTCATTATTCTGTTAGCTTTGACAAGACGGCCAAACACCACAAGTGGACAAACCGCCCCAAACAATGACACAGCCTCCCCCACGGTGTTCTGCAGATGGCTGTTATACCTCATTACTAATGACAATTGAACCAAATATTTCACATTCAGATTCCTCGTCCATGATGCCGACTTCATGAACCGTTACTCAATGAGAGCTTGTCGCTGATTTTCAGCAGAGATCTTGTGTAATATGGTTTACCTCAGCGTTTCTGACACGCTGCTAATACAAAGTGCATCAATGCCTTAAAACTGGTTCTTTACCAGGCTGTCCGTCATCTGTAGACACAATATTGGATTAGATCTTTTTTTACAGATGAACTCAGTGCTGTGAAAACAGATACAAGCTTTCTGAAAGTGTAGAAAACTGCTCACAGATGTTTTTAATGTCAGGGAGGCGCGTGTCGTTCCTTGTAGTGATATTCAGCTGTTGACAACTGTCGCGCAGCCTGTTAGTAGGCCCTCGATTGTGCTTCTGCGGAAGGTTGAGGAGATGTTGGCGTTCAAGCCAAACCTCCTAAGCCTCCTTTAGAAAGTATAAGCGCTGACACACCTCCCTGACTACACTGTCCATGAGTCCTGGAGATGTCCTTAATAATGTTCCCGTCGAGGAACCTAAGCACCGCTGATGTGGGTGGGCAGGTGTTCTTCTCTTTGGTCCAACATCAACTTCTTTGTTTTGCTGACGTTGAGAGAAACGGTTGTTGTCCTGGCACCAGCTGTTTAGTGCCTACACCTCACCTCTGTAGATTGTCTCATCATTGTATTACAAAACATTACAAGACATCCTGGTGTGTTCAAGCCGTCTTTTACATGTCTTGATGCACGCTCAATCATCCAAGTCAATCCCAGAAGGTTGATTCTGTTCATCTGGATGTTTTCAATGGAGAAACGTTTCAGCATCATCATCATCAGGTGACTGCTTCAGTCTCACCTGGCTGCAGGTTTCCAACCTTATAAATAGGGCTGCCACAAACGATTATTTTGATAGTCGACTAGTCACCGATTATTTTTGCAATTAGTCACTAATCAGCTCATCATCCATTAGACGTTAAACGTACAGCTTATTGCACCAGCAGCATCTGCTCTTATATAACTATCATTAGCTTACAGCTTTAAGTGTTTAAGGTCTGTGCTAACTAAAAATAAAGACAAGATGATAGTTTATTAAATTTTAATGAAATTTGCAGATTGTTTCGGTGAAGTTTAATAAACTCCTTGCTATCTAAAATATAACAGGACACCGGAGTAAATTCTGGAGCATCTCACACTTCTGATAATCAGCTGTCTGCTTGACGTTTATTCAGCTGTGTAAAAACTATAACTTTAATCTCAGACAAACCGATTTACTCAGGAACAAATAAAACACTGAAAAAAGCCAAACAATAACATTTAAGTTATCTAAGTGACTCATATATCATGTTTAACCTGTACGGAGCCCCCCAGGGGACATGGGAGAAAAAAAAATTAGGGAGGAAAAAAAAAAAAATTAGGGAGGAAAAAAAAAAATTAGGGAGGAAAAAAAAATTAAGACGGACTTTTGCGAGATCTCACAAAAGTTTTAGCCACATTCTTCGGAGGCCGCCAGCTCGAAGCCGACCGGGAGGTCGAGGCACGATGTGCCGGGAAAGCGGTGTTCCTCCCGGCTGTAGTAGGTCTCGACCTCCCGTTAGCTTCGAGCTAGTGGGTGTCAGATCTCCAAAAACGTCGGAGCTCTTTTGCAAATATGTGATGTCTTGTAAACCGAGCAGGTATCTGACGTTTACACAACTACATTCACGCCTCAAAATATCTTAAAAGTGTATTTTGTGACCCAGAAAGAATAATAAGAGTAATATTAAAACTAACAGCTGCCGCCATTGTTGGAAACTGAGCTGGGCTGCGCTATGAATTCTGGGACACAGCTTCTTCTTCTTCTGGGTTTAACGGCAGCCGACATCCTTGTACATGCAGTGCTGCCATCTTCTGTTTCAGTCCGTTATTACACTCTTAAATCCTGCTACTGATTCCTGCGTCTTTTGTGATCTTACAAAGCTTCAAACGACGTGTCGACTATTAAATCAGTCGTCGACGATTTTAATAGTCGACTAATCGTGGCAGCCCTACTTAAAAACAGCACATTTGCATAAAGACTGAAACCAGCACCACTGGCTCTTAAACAGGTCATTATTTAGCTCAAACCCATCCAGCACACTAGTCGCGGCTCTACAGTACGATCGGTACTTTAATACTTCAAGCCCAGTTCTGGTGACGATGTTTCCATCAGTGGGTCCTGACACATTAAAACCACAGCACTTCAGTAGCCTACTTATCATCTCTTTATAAATGCTTGTGTTTGCAGCTGACACAGCTGTATGCATGGTTTATGTAGCACTAAGGTGTGTTGATATTTTTGGTCATAATGTACAGTACGTATACGGTATGCTTTTAAGCACTGGATTACATTAGATTGATTGAAACACACACCTTCTTTGACTAAATAAGAACCACAGCCAACGTTGGTTATATGGATGATTTTACACCTAAACTAACAGGTTACTCTAGACGAGCAGCAGGTACCTAGAAGAGCAGCAGGCAATGCAGGGTGGCAGACTGAGCTGCTACCCTGCCTGAGGGCATGATGCAGGGCCACAAAAAGGCCACGTCTGACGAGGACAGCCATAACAGTCACACTGAAGACAGAGAGAGAGAGAAAAGAGGACTATCATATTTGGATTATTTTATTAACCCCAGAAAACATGCATGAATGGGATCTACTGGCTGTGATTCATAAGTTAAACTGTTTTGAGGTAAGTTCTGTGGGTAAATACTGCTGAACACCAGCATGGCTGCATTTAACTATTTACTATGAATTCTTGTTGAAACAGCTGTTTCGTGGCTGCAGGAGCTGATCCATGTCTCTCTATCACACACACACACACACACACACACACACACACACACACACACACACACACACACACTCTCTCTTCTAATACATTTTGAAATTCATCTTGTAAATTGTGCGTTTGTGTGACATATGTGTGTTATAGGTAATGAAATACTTTTTATAGTACTGTGTGAAAGTGGCCTGTAATGTAAAATGGTTACATTATATACACACGTGTGGAAAGCACAGAGTTTTGCTTCAGAGTGGATAAGGGACAGCATTACATACGTCCATTCAAACTGTAAATACAGGTTTCAGCTTAGAGCTCTGGGTGCTCCCAGGAACTGCACACCCAGCAGTGCGAGAGCAGCCACGGGGCTGGTGCTTCATGTCGGGAACGCAGCTACACGAAACCCTCCAACTGTGACAATTCGTGAGATTTTCACCAGATACGTCATGATGGCGACACCTTCGGCCACTAGATGTCAGTTAGGTGTAGCACCGTGGATTACGTCACGAGTGGGATTATGTAACACGCACCACATTTACCGATATTTGCAGCAAGTATGCACTCAGTAGGAAACGAGGACACGCGTGTTAAAGTTATTCCACACTCCCACCCGTCTCTGCCCGCCGAGCATATCCCCATCTTAATATTCGGTCTTCATTTGGAAACTAAATCGTTTCAATGTTCGCCCTGTTTTTAAAATCTGAGTGTTTTACATTCGTACAGTCCCCGATGGACGAAGACATTCCCGGTTTACTAACAACGCGGTAACGTACCAGCGAGGAGCAGCAGCAGGACCGCGACGCTGACGAGCGGCTGGCGGCGGAAGGAGCTCCCCGTGCCGGCGACTCTTCGGAGCATAAGCCAGCTGACGTCATAGGCAAACAGCGGAAGGTTATCGGCGCAACCAAACATGCGTCCGGGTAAAACGACCTGCACATGTCCAATTATGGCCACGACTTCACTCGGCGACTCCAAGCCCCTCCCCCTTCACGGTCCCGCGAGCTACCGTTCCATAATTCCAACCACGGACGGTATTCCCGGTTTTTCCGGAGTTGTTAAGATAAGATAAGATAAGATAACCTTTATTAGTCCCACACGTGGGAAATTTGTTTTGTCACAGCAGGAAGTGGACAGTGCAAAAGTTATGAGGCAAAAATTAGAATACAATAAGAATAAATACAGTACACAACTGTACAGAATAGAATAAAATAATATACTATATACAGTAGAATAAAATAGAATAAAAATATACAATAAGATAAAAATAGAATACGAATGCTATATACAACTGAGTAAAAATACAACGATGCCAGAAAAGATTATTGCACTTAGTATTATTGCACATGTGTGGATGTGTGTGTTTGTTCAGTTAAAGTCTTTGTTGTGGAGTCTGACAGCAGTGGGGAGGAAAGACCTGCGAAATCTCTCCGTCCCACACCGTGGGTGCCGCAGTCTCCCACTGAAGGAGCTGCTCAGTGCTGTCACAGTCTGCTGCATGGGGTGGGAGATGTTGTCCAACAGGGATGACAGCTTAGCCGCCGTTCTCCTGTCACTCACCACCTCCACTGGGTCCAGAGGGCATCCTAGAACAGAGCTGGCCCTTCGGATCACCCTGTTCAGTCTCTTCCTGTCCCCAGCAGAGATGCTGCCGCCCCAGCAGACCACGCCATAAAAGATAGCAGAAGCCACAACAGAGTCATAGAATTTCTTCAGGAGTGGGCCCTCCACTCCAAACGACCTGAGTCTCCGCAGCAGGTACAACCTGCTCTGCCCTTTCCTGTAGAGGGCGTCTGAGTTATGAGTCCAGTCCAGTCTGTTGTTCAGATGAACACCAAGGTACCTGTAGCTGTCCACAGCCTCAATGTCCATACCTTGGATGTTCAGTGGTTGCAGTGGAGAATGCTTGTGCCTGCGGAAGTCTACCACCAGTTCCTTGGTTTTACTGGCGTTGATCTGGAGGTAGTTCAGCTGGCACCAGTCCACAAAGTCTTGAGTCAGTCCTCTGTACTCCTTGTCGTCCCCATCAGTGATGAGGCCGACTATTGCAGAGTCATCAGAGAACTTCTGCAGGAAGCACTGGGTGGAATTGTGGGAGAAGTCTGCAGTGTAGATGGTGAAGAGGAACGGAGCCAGAACCGTTCCCTGTGGGGCCCCCGTACTGCAGACGACCCTGTGCGACACACAGCCCTGAGTCCTCACATACTGTGGTCGGTCGGTGAGGTAGTCCAGGATCCAGGTAGTGAGGTGATGGTCCACTCCAGAGTTCACCAGCTTGTCCTTCAGAACCGAGGGAAGAATAGTGTTGAAGGCACTGGAGAAATCAAAGAACATGATTCTCACAGTGCTTCCAGCGGTCTCCAGGTGAGCGAGGGAACGATGTAGGAGGTGAATGACGGCATCATCCGCTCCAATGCCAGGCTGGTAGGCAAACTGAAGTGGGTCCAGTGATGAGCTTATTAGGCGCCGAAGCTGAGCCAGGACCAACCGCTCCAGGGTCTTCATCAGGTGGGATGTCAGAGCCACCGGCCTGTAGCTGTTGAGGTCCTTGGGGCGTGAAGTCTTTGGCACTGGTACAACACAGGAGGTTTTCCAGAGCTGTGGGACTCTTCCCAACCTCAGGCTCAGGTTGAAGAGGTGCTCCATCACCCCACACAGTTGGTCCGCGCAGGACCTGACGACCCTCGAGCTGATGCCATCTGGACCCGCTGCCTTCTTGCCATTAATCCTCCTCAGTTCCCTCCTAACCTGGGTGGTTGAGAGAGACAGGCTGGAGCCTTGTGTTGAGTGTGTATTGGATGCTGTTGTTGGGGGTGGGGGGGAGTGAGCAGGGTGAATAGAGGAGGTGTGAAGTGTCTGAGGTGGAACAGCAGCAGTGGGGGTGGGTGAGTCTGCAGCCGATGTTGTAGACTGCCTCATGGCTGAGTCAAATCTGTTGAAGAAATGACTCAGTTCATTTGCCCACCTCACATCCCTCCCAGGCAGAGTTCTGCTGTTTGTGGCCTGAGATGGTTCTGAGGCCTCTCCAGACTTCACCAACGTTGTTTTGCTGAAGCTGGTTCTCCATCTTCTGCCTGTAGCTCTCCTTCCCATTCCTTATCAGTCCCCTCAACTCTCTCTGCACCCTTTTCAACTCCTCTTTGTCTTTGGATTTGAAGGCCCTCCTCTTCTGCTTGAGGACAGCTTTAATTTCTGGGGTAATCCAAGGTTTGTTGTTGGAGAAACACCGTACAGTCCTGGTAGGTACGGTGTTATCCACACAGAAATTAATGTAGTCAGTTAAAGCGGCAGCTTTGAATTAAAATAAATAAAATGTATAAACTCTTTCCGTCTCGCGTACAAACGGCAGAAAACACACACACGTGTACAAATATAAAAACTAATAAACCTTTAATATGAGCAGTTTGTACAATTTACAAATCGCATTAAAATGTCTGAAATTATTTGCAAATCCCAAAGTCGAACCACACCCATACAAGAGAAATCAAACTGCATATAATGGCATATTTGAGTTATATCAATACACAGGGTTTACATAAAACATCAGGTGTATGCGTTTAAGCAGAGGAGCCATCACATGAAACACTGACATGCAGCCCCTGTAATCACTGTGGCGGACACGTACAAAAATAGATTACACTGATGCACTAACAACTGGCTGATTTCTGAAAAGTCTTTATTTATGTTGTACACGTCCTGACAATATAAGGTCATCCCTGATGGAGGAAAAGATATTTAACCGGTCCAGCGACATAAGAATATATCAGCTCGGTTGTCAAAAATTAAATAAATACAAGCTTTTGGTTTCATATCAAAAGAAACTGCTACAAAACACCAAATCTCAAGATGTCACGCAGAACTGGCGTTACTCACACTTTAAACAGTTTCTCCATTTGTTAAGCCCGTTACATTATCCAGTAATGCATCACCAGTTCAAAACAATGAAAAGAAAGGGGAAAGGTTTAAGGCACCGTTGGGTCGTCTACTGCAAACTGCTGCAGCAGCCGTTGAGCATTTTAAGTTTGCGCCATCTGTTCAACTTCACACTGCAAAAAGGAAAACGCTCATTGTTCAGACCACCTGGAATCCTTGGCCTCCTTACAGTCTCTGGAATATTTGGAAATTAGTATTCTAACCTGTAAAAAACGTGATAGTGCTTTAGAGACAAACCAGTGGTTGTATCAGTACAAGAGGCTGACAGGTGAGGAAACACGATCAGTTCTGTAGGCCAGCATGTAAAGACCACACGCTGGCGCATTAACGACCCAACACGTAAGAGGGGAAACAAACAAGAGAAACAAAAAGATTCGGGTATATAAAGGACTATAACAAGAGACGAGAGCTCCAGGTGAATGTTAAACACTTTGCTATAACAGCAGAGTACTGGGGCGCCCCGCGGGCTGCTGTCCCCCAAATCGAGCCCAAAGAGTGGCTGAAAAACCAAACGCAGCGACCACGACGCGACCACGACGCGACCGACGCTCCGCTCTTCCAGCTAAACCTCGTGCATCCTTGTACTGCCGAGCGCGGCGTGAAAAATGTGCGCCGAAGGTTTACTTTGAGTACAAAGATGTCGTAAAGCTCGTGCTTCACATATTTACAGCACAACCTAGAAGCCTGTCTTTACTAAATGGTACTAAACAGGTTAAATACACTGTTGTACTGAAAGTTTATGTCGAGGCACGCTCTGCCACATGCAGCCGTACATGGCCAAACGTATTCCATTATAGCAGGACTTTATACTACGGATAATAGAAGACTGGAGTCTCTGCAAAAACCTTAAACATCCACAAGAGCTTTGCTTACTTCTAAAATCTGTGACGTTTCTAATATAAAGAGTATTAAGAAAAAAAACAAACACTGCTGAACATCTTCTCTTGCAAATTTCCTGTTTTCAGAAAAGTAAACTGAAACAAATGAAAACGCTCTGCTGTGACACACTGAAGGCTTTCCTGTTATAAAGCAGCAACATCAGACTGGTGCTGTGACGTGGGAGGAGCACACGGTAGGAGGTTCAAACACGAGCCGCCCTCACGAGAAGCCCGGGGAGCTGGCTGAGCGGTGATGCTGCAGGTGGGCTGTAGTGTTCGTGACACTTGTGGCGAGGCCAGAGGCCTTGAGCGGCGTGCTGCAGCCCTGTGCCTGTGGAAAGCGCTGGTGATAGCGGTCCAAGCGTAGATACTTCACCGTCACCAGCTTACCTGTGAAACAGAAGCAATCACTGCAGTGCTCCTCCATACATGAGCCAACCCATCACAGGGTCATAAATCATGAATATGAGCGACATGTATTCCCATAAAGCTGATTCTTTCAATGTTTGTGGCAAACTGGACCTCTAGCAGATGCGTAGCATACGAGGGTTCACCTACAGGTTGCATTTACTTCACTGTCGGCCACGTGCATCGTCACTCAGAAAGCTGGAAAACTATCACGTGAAACGCCTGAAGGACGGGTTTTTGTCCTTCGAGCATCTAAATCATGTCTGTTGATATTTTTGTTAAATTGGTACTGCTGACATAAACCACAGTGATTTGTAGACAGTGTTTCAAAGAGTACAGATTATTGCTTTAAATGTGATTATTTATTAGACTTGATGTTTTGGAGCCTCTGACGGATCCTCCAGCAGTGGTTTTTCAGTCTGGCGCTCGAATCAGTTTTAAATTTTGGTTTTAGGCACAAAAACACTTCTTGACTTGGATCAGACGCAGTTCCCTCTGACAGGCATCCAAGCAGCTGCCATTTTATTTTATTCAATTCTTACTTACAGGCCGACTCTGGAGTCACACTTTAACTTTCTTATGCGTGACACCAGACCGATTTTATTGATAGTATGCTGGTGTGTTTGGGCCTCCGTGACAAAACCATCTCACACTAATAACTTCTGTTTTTAGCCTAACATGTAGCCAGTCTTTGTTGAAGTTCAGTTACTGATATCGATGTTAAAAATCCCCCAAATTAAATTTTCTCTTTTCCGTTTCATAGCCCTACCTTTAATATTCAACACATATTTTAGTTTAATGTTCAAAGTCTTGAATGAGTTCCATCCTTGGATCGCTGTTCCCCTTGTTACAGACCATCCTTACTTACATGGCTTATATCATTTTGTAGGGAAATCCTGCTAAAGCCCAGAGTGAATATCAGAGGCTCCTCAGTGTTGAAGCACAACGTGTCCTGTTTGCTCTCATTTACAGTAGAAACTGATGTTAATCACAGGGTTGACAAACATGTTCCCTTTCTGTGCTCTTCATGTATCACATGAGTAATGATGGCTGTGCATTATAAAACCTTACGTGAGGGTTTGACATAGAAAACTATTTTTTCCAGTCATTCGTATAAAATTCTTCCATGTTTTTGGTTAAACTGAACATGTTCGACAGCAGCACCTGAGCTGTGAGCAGAACTGTTCTAAGGGGGAGATAATCTCGCATCTATCAGAGGAAATCAATCAGGTTATTTGGACGCTGCTTTAGACTCTGTGTGAACTCAATGAGGAGCAAATGTGAGCTGAACATGATTGTATTTCACAGCACGTCACTGAACTTGATCCAAACATCTCAGTTGTTCCTTTAACTGCAGCACGGGAGTAGCATCATGGAGATGATCAAAACTTTGAAAAGCAGCTGTAATCCTGGCTCCTGTTCAGCAGCATCAATACTGGCGTGGACTCTGGCAGCAGCTCCACTTACAGTCCACTTTCATTAGGAGAGTTTTGGGAGATTTACCTACGGTATCTATTTGCTTCCATCAAATTCAATATGATCATTTTTTCTTAAAACTGTATATTTTCTCAGACATTCGCTATATTTCATGTTTTATTGTGAATAACATATCATGTGTGATTTACCATCAAACCAGGAGCCATGAAGCGCCTTGAAGGCTTTCCCTGAGTACTCTGCAGAGAGACACTTGACATAGACGCAGCCCTGTGAAGATAAAGGAGGCGGGAGTGACACGTGCAGCTAACAGCATTAAAGCCAAACTGTGGGCAGGCACAACGTACCTCTCGTGAGGTCTTGTCCACAGCTATATGGACAATGCCATCATTATCGCTGCATTTCTCCAAGATGGCCTCACGAATGGCTAGGTCCCAGTTCTCCCCCACCTCCCTGAAAACATCAGGTAACAAGAGCAGAAAGTCACGTCTGTAAACACTGAGGACAGAAGCATCAATCGTTTGTCACCTCTGTTCCATCAGGACAGAAGGGCGATAACAAACGTGTAGTTCTTAAAATGATATAAAACACCAGCTTCCAACAACTTTCCACCCAAAGCAGAGCTGCTGGACAGGACTTTGCTAAATGTGCAAGGAAATTGTTGCTTCAACCTTTAGCAGGAACAAATAACACGGAGCCAACAGGTCAGCAGACGATGCTCTTAACACGGGACTGCATTTCCCCTCCAACATCTGGACTCTGCAGAAAGTTGTCTGGGAACTTTTGGGAACTTTAGTTCTGCTTTTTATAAAATCGTCCCAGCTTCCACCTGCAGCTGGATCACTTCCTGTCGGACAGACTAGGCAGGCATGCCTCACTCTCAGTGCATCGACACCAGTTCCCCCAGGACTATTTACACTTTCTCCTCCCTGTTCACCAACAGCTGCACCTTTAGTCACCAGCCCATCATCGGGCTCATCTCAGGTGCAGACGAGTCCATCTGTAGGAGGGAGACTGACAGCCTGGTGAACTGGTCGAGTCTCACAACAGCCTGTTTGTAGATATGGACACCTGGATATGCAGACTCACTGTTTGCAGCTTTAACTGCTTCAACTCTTCTGGCAAGGCTTTCCACAAGGTTTAGGTGTGTGCTCATGGGAATATTTGACCATCCAGAAGAACATGTGTGCAGTCAGACACTGGTGTTGGATGAGAATGCCTGTGAAGCAGAGGGTTGAGGGTGGGGTGCCGGGGGAAGGTTGGCTGTCCCAGCTGACAGCAGTCATCTAATCCCAGTAGGACGGCGGGGCCTGGGAGAGAGAGTAGCGACGGGCACGGAGAAAACGACGAGCGACTGAAAAGCTGCTCCGTCAAGAAACGGTAAATTAAACAAACACCAACAGCAGAGTTGCGTGTCTGTGGTGCCGGCTTTGGGGACTGGGGGCGTTACAGCATGGTGTGCAGTTCCCCCTCTGCTTCATCCCAAAGCTGTTCTCTTGGGTTGGGGTCAGGACTCCAGTTCTTCCACAACAAACTCACTCGTCCATGTTTTTAATGACTTGTTTTGTGTCCTTGGGTGCCGTCATGTTGGAACAAGAAGGGCCCATCCCCAAACTGGGAGCACGAACCTGTCCAAAATGTCTTGGTGTGCTGAAGCACAAAGAGTTCCTTTGACTGGAAGTAAGGGGGCAAGGCCGACTGCTTAAAAACAGCCCACCTCCACCAAACTGGACAATGCAGTGAATGAGCACCGTTCTCCATCCATTAAATGGTTATGGTAACATTAATATCCTAATATCACAATCCATCAACAATTGTTTTCCAAAAAGTCTCCATCACATCCCAACGGTGCTCCATAAGACTGATCTAGTGACAGAACATTAGAGTACAATGAGCTCTGTGACACGGAGTCGTATCCATGTCAGCAACAAGACTGAAGCAGCTGATGGCTTTGAAACGATGCTCAGCTGGTACCAAGAGGCCCAACGTGTGGCGATAACATCAGCCCCACACCGTGTCACTACCACCAGCCTGAGCTGCTGATTACAGGGTCGGTCCGTACTTTCAGAAACAACACATGTTCATCTTTTCCATTTATAACGTACTTAGTCTTGAAAACGTTCTAGTCCTCTACCCTGGGACATCTTTAGTGATGTATGTGATCCTAACAGATCATCAAACATGTAGAAGAAAGAACTTACATGACTGGATCAAACATGTTCCTGATTTTCAGACATGGGGTCAGGCTGTTGGGAGGTGAATTCCTCCGGTCCAACGGAAACGCTGAAACAGCAACATGATCAAACTGTTAACGGGCAGGTGATCGCAGTAAGAACATCTCCATAAAGTTTACAGACTGGTTAACGTGCCATTAGGTCCATCAGCATTTAGACAAACAAGTGGTCTGAAACGCCATCTGATCAACTAGACGCTCTTTAGTGCGTTACCTTTTCCTTGCCAGACTTTGGAGGAGCCCTTGTCACAATTAAGAGAAGGCTGGATCCACCTCCAAACCAGGAAGTCTGCTCCACCAATCCTCTGAGTCTCTGTTCGAATCCTTGATTCATTCGCTGAAAGAAAACTCACGGCTCGCTCCCAAATCTTTTTCATTTTCCTCCTGCAAAACAAAATCCCCAAATCATCAGTACCCCAACTGGGCACAACCCAGAATTTCTCTTATACAATATCCCGTCCATGATGTGGGATACAGACTCATGGAAATGTATCAAATACCTAGAAACAATTAAAATCTATAATTAAATCCAACAAATAACCCCCTATTCCACCCCAGATTAAATGAAGAAATAACAATAATGCACGTCAGAAAAATACCTTCCAAAGGTTACACATAGGGGTGGGCGATATAAACAATATACATTTGGCCAGCGACAGATTTTGACTACACCGCTCTATCGCGATAGCGCATGTTGATGATGTCATCAAGCTGCGCCGGTTTTGGTCGAAAGAATCGCAGCAGCTACAACCATTATCATCTGCAAATGATGGCGGGCGACAGTCACAGCAAAGAGATGAAGCACTTTTGGAATATGGGGAAAGCCAAAAACTGCACTTCCTCCTCTTCCGTAACATTGATTCATTAATGCTGAATCCTCTGCAGCTGCTCTGTTCCCATGTTGTTGCAGTATATTAAACACTAACCTCGTATTGTGGATGAATGATCTCAGTTGTTCTCCTGACTGAAGTTTGGCCCGTGTACAGCATCCTGCTATGCGACTGCATTTGTCCCTGACCACCAGAATCCCTCACGTTAACTTTTATCGAGTGGAAAAAAAAATTGGCTTCATCCTCCAGCTTCACTGTGCTAATGTTATGCTAACATAGCTGTGTCGCTAGCAATCACGTAGCACAACATTATATACCAGCTAGTCCAACTTCAGTAACCTGCAAACGTCACTGCTGTTTAGTTTCTGTCTTCATTTATAATGGCACACAAAGCGCTTTACAATGCCACTATGCATTCACTCTCACATTCACACACTGGTTATTTATGTTGGAAGTGGCAGCAGAGCTGTACGATTTAATTAGTTTCAGAAATCTCTCAGTCAGAACATGGTATGAAATGTTTAGGTGGAAACTAGCGAGCTAACTTCCTGTTAACTTCTAACTCCGTTAAATTTAATAACTTCTGTTTTCATGGATGCCTGGATGTTAAACTTAATTGTTACACCTGGTAAAGCAGCAACGCTGATCGTTTTATTAAAGATGAAAGAATTTAGACAGTTTTTAAACTCTCAGTGATGCTGCAGTGTTCGTTTGACTTTGGGACCTGAAGCTGACGGAGTTTTGGACCCAGATTACTCCATGAAGCTCCTCCCTACGGCAGCCGTAATGCTCTGACGATCCATCAAGCTGTGCGGCTTATCAAAGCTGTACTAAAACATTTTTAACAGATTTCTGCCAAAATCGGTCCGAGGTCAGTAAGCACAACCAGAATTCATACATAAGGCCCACTCTCGATTTTTGAGAACATTAAAGGATTTTAAGTGTGGAAAATACGTTATACAGAAGAATATATCGCGATACATATCGTTATATATCGTTACCGCACGTGCTTCAAATTATATCGCAAAATGAGTTACATACTAGTTACACAGTAATTCTACTTATTGATACCTTTCACAAACGGAGAGTTGAGTTTCAATCCAGCTCTGACGTCTGGACAGAAATGTGAAATTTCCTCAAAGACCAACGATGTAAAGTTAAATCTTATAACGTACAAAAAGTTCAGACCCACCTCAACCAAAGAAATTAAAAAATAACTAAATAAATAAATCAGTAATCTGATTACCCGAGGAAACTGCTTTGAGGTCTAACACTAAAGATGGGACTTACCGGTCCTGCGGCTGAACCAGCGAGTCTCTGACATGCGGGATGGGCAGGTAGGGCTGTAGGTCCTGGTTCTCTTGGCAAGCCTCACCATGAGTCTTCATCACATCTGGATAGGAAGAAGGTACCAAACTCATAAGCAAACACTTCCTGTCTGACATCCAAGTGAATACGGTGCGGTCCTTACCGATGATCCTCTCCACCATGTCGTACATTTGTCTCGTCTCCGCCTCGTCTCTCCTCCAGCGATACTTCACGTAGCACACCACGCTCCACACACAAGCTGCCGCTGTGCAGACAAACACAGCATTCACAGGTTCAAACAGACCAGCTAAACACTGCCTCCACATCTGTATCAATCTAAACTCTGATGGATGAATCACTGAAGCTGGTGCTGCTGACAAGAACGTATTCAGGGTATATTTAGTCATAATATTCGTTTATCCTTGTTTTAAGGAACCATTTCTTATCAATCAGCTGACAACAGAATGTCGCTCCTGCTCACCTACAAACTATTTGATCTTTCTGTTTAGTGTCAAAGTTTTTATATCATTTATTGAGAAAAATGCATGAAACAATCATCACCTGTGTGACCAGAAACTTGGTGGGTTTTGCTTTAATAACAATTTGGCCCCATTTTAGTGTCTTTGTAGCAGACCACACTTTAGTTGCCAACAGCAGCTACTGCAGCAGACCATCAAATGATGGCATTAACACCACATGGATCTCACACCTGGATGGGGTTTGACTGATTTCCAAACATCAGTCGAAAGACAAAATGTGTGTTCCTTTACAAATGACTAAAAAATAGATCCCATTAAAAAAAGAAGCTGTGTCTAAATCACGACACACTGCAAAGACATGTTTGATAATTCCTTCTAAAAATGACTCACGTCAGGTGCTCGCCCCTCATTCACAAACCAGATGCAGAAACTGCCCCCGCTACCATGAGGGGAAGGCTTTCTGAATCATCTCGTGAGGGACAGCACCCACCTGCACAGTCCTCATTATAAACTCCATGTTTACAGTTTGTGTGACGTGGTTTATTCACCGACTGCAATGAGGAGGACTCTGTTTATGATGGTGAAGAAGGCTCGGCGGAAACGGCACGTGAAGGACATCTTGGGATGAGTGGACTCCAGCCGAGCGATCTCAGACACCTTAGTCACCGGCTCATCCGGCACCGCTCCCACCAGCCTGCAAACACCGGCACAGAAAGTGAGTGCACGTGTCGCTCTCACGGAGGCAGCGAGGAACTCTTCAAAGAGGCTGAACATTACCTAATGCCAAATTCCTGGCCTTTTTGGATGATCCAGTCCAGAGAGTCATTAATTAAGCCTTTAAACGATTTATTTTGAGCCTGCACAGAAAGAAGAGACATGATTCTCATTTATTTTAAGCAATTTCTGCTGATTCACTTAAAGAGCCAGGTGCTATGATGTTTATACATGAAGACTCACATGTGCAAGCACATACGAGTAAGCTGCATTAACCTGGTTACTCCACATGGACAGCAATCAGACTGCTGCCACACTTTGATTTAACTGTGTGATAAAAGATGGAACTGCTGACGTTTCCTATTGAATGTGTTGTTGTGTGGATGTACCAGTAAATACAGCGAGGCCTCATCTATGGACACACTCCGGTTTGGATGATTTGGGTCTCCACAGTCATGCTGGCCTGTAATCACAAGATTAAACTGATGATAATCTCGCTTTAATCCAACTTCCCCAGATCAGCACACACACAACAACGAGCTGATATGAGCGGACAGACCACACAAATGTCACAGACATCTGTTTGTGCTATATGTTTCTGTAAGGACAATAATACAGCCTGTTAGAATCACCACATAATGTCCCATAATGATCATTCTCTGTACTCTGTGTGTGTCTGAAAATTTACTATTAAATCAAATTTCAAAGGAAGTTAAACGATGTAAAAATGGAGCAAATATGTTAAAATCTTGTGTTCACATTAGCTGATGTGGTAACTGTGCTGTCATAAATCTGATACTGTGAAATAACCGTTTCCATATACAGTTAATAAAAATTAAAATCATTACCAGCAACAAAGGCCAAGTGGTCATGAAGACTGAGCAGCAGCTTTTGGATCACATCCTTCTGTAAAAAGAAACGCCCGATTATATTAGAAAGTACCAACAAAACTGCACTGATCTGCATATTTATTCATTTTACTGACAAAATCTCTGCAGAGAAAAAGGCCATTACACGCAGAGGGCGTGGCCAAAAAGCAGCACGCCACTCTGAATCTTTCGGTCAAACACAAACACAACAAACATGTTGGGGATTTAAGTTCTTAAAAAACACGTTGTGAAAAGAGTCGACATCATCCCAATGAGCAGAGACGTTTCTGGACAATAAAAAGGAAGAACGACTCTGGGCAGCAGGAAGAATTTCATGGAGGCCACGTTCATGTTTCCGGTGGGCAGTGTGGCAGTGGGAGCTGAGACTAGACGTGGGTTTGTTTTTTAAATCAGTTTCCCAATTCAAATGGATTTTAGTTTGAATAAAGCGTTATTGATTCATTGAATCCTGAATGATTTTCAAGTATAAAATTTGCCAGAATCTCAGGTCAAAGTTCATAAAAATATTTCAACAATCACCAAACGAGAGCAGGACACAAAGACGTAAACACAGAGCGTGGATCGTTCACCCGACGGCACGTCTCAGTGTACCCACAGACCAGTTTACCATCAAAATCTGTTTGATCCTCAGTTACTCTGACACAAAGGCCTCTGCTGTGATGCTCACACCTCTGATCAAGTCTCACAGTGTCAGCTTTGTTTTTATACACAGATATAAACATGGAGAAGTAAGAATAAATGATCAGAATCATAATACTTCTGAGTCAAAACTCCGTGACGAGGCCCAGCTGAGGAGGCAGAGGAATCGTTTCAGAGAGCCGACTGACCCCAAGCAGCGTCTAGATGTGTCTGAGGACAAATAGGATTATTTTACTATGTGTATCTTCAGAAATGGTGCTTGTTTTGAGCCACGAGCGTACTTGTTGGTGCCAGAAAGTATTAGCACCAAATTTACATGCGTTTTTCTACCTCCACTCAGCAGCCATCTTTAATCCACTGTGGGTAGTTCTTATTTGAAGCATTATCTGAATAAACAGTAGATTCATGGTCATGGTGCCATGTCATCAGGTGTCAGGCAGGTTATCTGACCTGCAGTTTAATAGTTGGACACAGGCCTCTGACAGAAATCGCTCTTCATGAGCTTTTTTATCTGCTGTTTGTTGCAGCTTGGTCAGCTTTAGGCAAAACACTACGTAGGTTGAGATATTCTAAAATAGAAAGCATTGAAGTAGCACTTTTCCACGGTGTTGTTTTGTTTAAGCTGGGAAGTGCAGATACCCCACTTTGCTAATGACAGCGAGTCAACATCTGTCAGAACTTTAGGAACACTGCTGGCGCAGTGCTGTGAAAACATGTTGGCCACCAAACTGATGTGTTTATTTTTGCATGTTTGTTGTGCTTAAATGTTTCAGATCTTATATGAACAAAGATAAACTGAGGAAACTGAAAATGTCATTTTCAGATGATGACATCATGTTTTTAAAAAGCTATCCAACCTACACTGTCACACGCTTGGACACGCCTTCTCATTTAATGCTTTTTCTTTATCTTCATGTGTATGTATGTAGCTAACAAAGAAGTGTAAAACAACTCAAAACATGCTTGAGATTCTTCCTTTGCACATGCTGGTATTCTCCGATGAGCTTTATGAGGTTGTCTGCAACGCTAACAAACTGTGGACGGCGTGCAACTTTGAGGAGTCTAAAATATAAAACACATTTAGAGTTATTTATCAACTTTCTCTTTGCTACATAATTCCATCTTGTTTCATATATTTGATGTCTTCAGTTTGTATCTACAATGAAGAAAGCAGCAAAAATAAAGACAACATTAAATGAGAAGGTGTGTCTTCTGATTGGCTGTCAGTGTGGTTCTATGTAATATGTAAAACTGCCCACTAAGCCTAATAATTGGTGACGCCATGATTTGCAGCAAGAAGTGCAATCGAGCATGTGTGATAACTGCCAATGAGTCGTTGCTATCACTCTACAGGACTTCTGCAGACTTGTTTTTCATGTAGCCACCAAATCTGTTCATTGTTTTTACGGCCTCGATCTTTTTGGTAAGCAGTGGTTTTAGCTTCGAGCTCTCGTGGACGGCATTTTCACCCCATCTCTGTCTTATTGATGCTTCCCTCAGGGCACCAGTAAACCCACTGTAGCGTTCGCATTGCTCACCGCCGCTGATTTTCCTGCTGTTAGGGCGCAAGAAGCCGCTGCAGTATTCTTGTGAACAATAGGTGGCAGCACTCAGGCAATATCATGACATAAGTGTTGCTATAGGAAGGGAAGAAGTCACAACTGAAAGCAAAGACTTTCCCCGAGTGCCCATATTTCAAACAGCAGTAACAATCCCCTCTGCATACATGTCCATCAGAATGGGACGCCAACCTTGGCTAGGTTGTATTATTAATATTATGAAAACATATAGCTATGTTTTCATATTCAGATGACACCCAGCTTTATCAATCCATGAAATACGACGACAGGTTGTCTTAAAGACAAAGACCTGGGTGGCCTCTAATTTCTTGCTTCTAAATTCATTCAAAACTGGCGTTATTGTACTCGGCCCTGAAAAGCTTACAAACATGATGTCCAACCACATACTTTACACCGACTCTAGTAAAACCTTGGAGTTGTTGTTGATGAGGATTCAATGTGCAAAGTAAACAAATATGCAGGACTCCTTTCTTGCATTTGTGCAATATTTCTAAAATTAGAAACATCCCATCTCCAAATAATGCTAAAAACTGGCTCGTGCGCTTATTACCTCCACACTGGATTACTGTGATACATTATTGTTCAGCTGCCCTAAAAACTCCCCTGAAAGCCTTCGGTTGATCCAAAACGCTGCAGCCAGAGTGCTGTCAGGGACGAGGGCATTGATGATCATCTCTCACACTGGCTTCATGGCTCCAAGTTCATTCCAGAACCTAACTGAAAATCTTTCTCCTCACATACAGGGTTTAAGACCTCATAACAATATCATCTCAACAGAGCACTTCACTCTCGGACTGCAGGCTTACTTATGGTTCATATTTAAAAGTAGAATGGGAGGCAGCGCCTTCAGCTTTCAGGGCCACCTCCAGTTTGGCACAGACATCCTCGCTACCTTTAAGATTAGGCTTCAAACTTTCCCCTTGGATAAAGCATCTGGTCAGGGATGGATCCGGTCACCCTGAACCCTCCCTTAGTTACAGTGCAATAGGCCTAGGTTACTGTGGGCTTCCCATGATGCATTGAGTGTTTCTTGTTCGCTCACTGTGCTTACACACCTCTCTGTATGTAATCATTATTTATCTATCATCGTTTGCTCTTTTCCACAGTCTGTCACCCTCCCCTGGTTGTGCCAGAGGTTCTTCCTGTTAAATGTTGTTTTTACTTTCCACTGTGTGCTTGGTCACGGGGGGTTGTTGGGGTTGTCTCTGTATACGGTAGAGTCTCTACCTTACAATACAGAGCACCTTCAGTAACTGCTCTTGTGACTGGTGCCATACGAATAAAACTGAATTATTGTTGAATCATAAACACTGTCCTGTACTGAGGCAAGTGAGACTATCTGATAACTCTCCGTTTCTCTCGGTAGGCCGTCCACTCCTGGGGAGTTTCATCACTGGTTCAAGTTTTCTTCAGTTGTGGATAATAGCCTTCACCACAGTTTGCTCCCAAAGCCTGGCTTTGTAACCCTCTTCAGACTGATGGAGGTCAGAGTCTTTGTTTCTTACCTGTTCATACGTTTCTTTAAGTTGTAGTTAATTAATGATTAAACAAGAAGGCAATTACTTTTCAACATATGGCCCATTAGATCTGTATACCTGTGATCAGATCAAATCCTCATTTATCATCTTGTACCAACTTGGATTATCTGATATCTAATGTCACAATTCAGTTGATGATCTGAAACGTGTGACAAATACACCAAAAAAATAAATAAATCAGCATTGCAAGTTACTGAAATGGTACACACTGTTAATCTAATCATATTTTCTGTGCTGTACATTTGAAAACCTCTTAACTTAAAGAGTAGGGGGAGCCTGAAGAAAGTATTTACTTACATTAGGTGTGTCAAACTCTGGGGGAGGGCTATTAACTGAAAATGAAGAAGAGACAGACAGTCAGGACAATTCTCATAAAAGTTTCCAAAGTACACGGATTGAGAAAAACATCCATAAATTACTTTTTCTGTTAAATATAAAACTGTTAGTGTGTGCATTCGTAGCTTTTGCACATTGTGCATCATTTTAAGTGTAACGTGATTCTTTTGATAGTCACATAATCCTTTTATCTGTAGGGGCACAAAAAACAACTCAGAAATCGGTGGAAGTGAATTTGGAGCGCCGTCCCCGTCCGACTGCTGTTCTGTGCTTGGGCAGACTGACTGTACAGATTCCTGCCAGTCTAAAAATGCTCATCTTTGGATCTGTTTGTATTTGGGAATCTCTCCAACTTTGGTGTTTGTTCAGCAGGAACATCCACTCAAAATACACAAAGAATAAACACTTGAATACATTACCAGGCAATAAAACAACTGCATGCATTACAGTCCCTAAACGTTAACACTCCAAATAGGCAGTTCGCCCAGATACTCACTGACGTTATCCACCTCCATGGCTCCTGAACCCCTCATCCTGAGGTACATGAGGCCCAGCAGCACAAAGAAGAGACACGCCGCTGTGAGCAGGAACATGGACAGGTAGTGAGCGCTAAAACTACCTGAGGAAGCTAGCTCTTCCCTTTTGAACTGCTGGAGAAGCTCATCTTCGGGAGCAGACACGTTTCTCTTGAGCGCTGCGTGGCCGTAGGAATGGTTGGGAGCAGGGGTGTGAGTAGAGTGGTTGCGCCTGTACGTCTGCGACAGACCGCTGTAGGTGGAGAAGCGCGGTGTCAGCTCGGTGCTGTTGCTTCTGGATGCTCCGTCCTCCCCGGTGGCCGGACTGTTTTTACCGGTGTTGCCTTTGTGGTTTTCGGTAAGTGACCTGTAGATGGGTTTCCTTGGAAGTGTGTGACTCCGCGAGTCTCCCAAGCGGCTATAGTCCCTTCTCCTTAAATCATCTTCCTCTTCATCCTCACCTCGACTCCCCCCCATGCTTAGAAAACGACGAGGCGTAGCTTCTGTGTTCTGCCCATCGGTCGCAGACCCTCGATCAGTAACGTCGGAAGATAACGCCACACTGGGGTGGTTTCGTCGAGGCTCCAATCTGTCGCATTCTGGGTCGCCGACGCCAAGCCCACTAACTTCCTCCTCGTCCGAGTCTGAGTAATCTCCAGCTAATTTGCTAGCATTCAGGCGAGACGCCCCGCGACCATTTAAAGAGCGAGATTTCTTTTCCATATCCTCCTCATAATTGTCCTCGTCCCCTGAGTCGTCGTAACGCCGTAGTCCCGCATCGGGACTGGGTCTGTCACCGACTCCCCAGCCCAGTGAGACACGTCTCTCTCCGTTCTGACCCAGGGAAAAATTGCTGCTTGGTGTCGCACTGTGGTCGTACCGACTCTTGATAGCCACACTCGGCGGTGAGGCAGGCCTAATCTTAGGCTGCTGTTGAGAACTGGAGCTTCTGTTCGCTCTGCCACTGGGACCGAGGCCTTTCCTCTTTAGTGGGGTTTCAGCATCAGACTCGTCGGAGCTGAAGCCGAGGAGGGAGGACTTCCGGCCCGGTCTCCTGCTTGTATTCAGGTGCGTGACGTCATGGCTGACTGGCCTAGATGCCACTGTGCTACCGCCGCCAGTGGTACTGTTAATGGCACCGATAGTACGGGTTTTACCAGGTCTTAGTCCTCGCTGCTGTTGCTCCTCGCGAAGCTTCTTGAGTTTCTTCAGGTACACCGGACGAGTGTTTTCAGTAACGGGCCCTGGAGTGAAACCAAAGCGTTTTAATTCCAAAAAAAGCTCCTCATCCGTTAACTGTGTTGACGCCATCTTGAAAAGACCTCGAAGACGGTTCTGTGACGGAAATGACGTAGAGGTGAAGTGGCAACCAACTGGGCTGTGTTCAAAATCACCAACAAGCTGCGAAAATATGTCGCAGACACCCCCTTTATTACGTCGCGGATGTTTTCAAATAATAGTTTGTTTCACTTTTTCTGTGCGCATATTAAAAATCTAATTACTTTTTTTCAAACAAATAGCTTTATTGAACGTGTAAACAAACAAAAGTAACCATCTAACAACTGAAGGCACGGTAACAACGAAAAACATACAATTTCAATATGAAAAATATAAATAAATACAAATCACACAAAAAGGAAAAAGAGTCAGAGAAAACAATCACATTAAATCAAAATTGTTAGGTAATAAAAGTAATTTCACGTCACAGACTCACTGAACCGCTTTACGTCATTCTTCCAGTAATTCCAGTCAGGCTTTGCTTTGAAAAATCTGCATCAGTGAATAAAATATTTTCCAAATAAATTTACTTTTTTTCTCGTTTGTTTGTTTTCTGTTTTTTAAACAATTGTTGTTATTTTTTTATTTACAAATTCCACTTTACTACTCAGTGAATGGAGTAAATGGTCCAAAAAATGAACGAGAACATCTTCAGAGACTGGATGAAGTCCTGCAGCGATTAGAGGAGGCGGCCCTGAGTTTAAATGTCAGTTCACAGAGAAAGAAGTGACATTTTTAGGACACCGGGTGGATAAGACAAGCTTACATCCAGTGCTGGCTAAAGTGAAAGCAGTGCAGGGGGCGCTACCCCCAAAATCAGTGACAGAGCTCAAAGCTTATTTGGGGTTGTTGAACTACACAGCATTCTGATTTTAAGCCCTACAGACAGAGACACCAGGAGATGAGTGTGCAGGGTGGGTGTGTGCTGTGGGGGGCAGAACGAGGTGGACGCCCATGTTAGAACAGCTACATCAGTCACAACCAGGAAAAGACGCATGAAGGGCCTGGGCAGAAGCTCATGTGGTGGCCACATATGGAGACTGACACTGCAGACAAGGTGAAGTACTGCAGTACTTACTTTACGCAGTAAGTACATTACTGTACTATATATGTACTGTATATGTACATACACACACACATATATACATATAACCAAGTACCTGCAGAGGGTCAGGCAAGTCCTGAGGAGGGAAGGAAGGGGACCGGGGACTGGTGAGTGTCAGCACCACAGTCCAGGATGAGACAACGAACATCCAAGAATACATCAGGAAGATGGAACCATCATGGAAGGACAGGCCCCTGCACGGTATGTACCACCGGCAGATAGAGGAGGTGGCTGATATCCAGAAATCCTACCAGTGGCTGGACAAAGCTGGACTGAAAGACAGCACAGAGGCACTAATCATGGCAGCACAAGAACAAGCTCTGAGCACAAGATCCATAGAGGCTGGGGTCTATCACACCAGGCAAGACCCCAGGTGCAGGCTGTGTAAAGATGCCCCAGAGACAATCCAGCACATAACAGCAGGGTGCAAGATGCTAGCAGGCAAGGCATACATGGAACGCCATAACCAAGTGGCCGGCATAGTGTACAGGAACATCTGTGCCGAGTATAACCTGGAAGTCCCGAGGTCAAAATGGGAGATGCCCCCAAGGGTGGTGGAGAATGACCGAGCTAAGATCCTGTGGGACTTCCAGATACAGACGGACAAAATGGTGGTGGCTGACCAAAATAGGCGAGTGGCTCCAGCAGATCCCGGGAACAACAGCAGAGATCTCTGTCCAGAAGAGCGCAGTCCTGGGAACAGCTAAGACACTGCAGGACCCTCAAGCTCCCAGGCCTCTGGTAGAGGACCTCAGCTTGAAGGATAGACCGCCCACAGGGGCGTGCTGGGTGTTTTACATATGTCTTGCAGTCCTGTGTTGATTTCCTGTCATACATAGCACCGTGGTCTTGGAGGAACGCTGTCTCGGTTCACCGTATGCTGCACCACTGTACATGGTTGGAAATAAAGCCACTTGACTTGAAAATATATTTTTGGATTTCAAAACAAAAGTTCCCAGTTACTGTTGAATATGCCTAACATGGTAGCAACATATCCTGGGCGTGTTACTCTGAAGGAAGATTTCTGGGCCTGGATTTTGAACTTCTGGCTTTCGGGTTGTGTTCATTAGATCTATTCCACATTTCTCTACAAGCTTCTCTGTTGTTTTTGCTGTTTACAGATATAACCTATAACTGATTTTAATGATGTCTTACAAGACCGAACAAACTTCAATCATATGTCATGTGTCAACAGATAAAGCCAAACTTAATGCAGGCAAATGCTGGAAATGCATGCAGTGCTGTTGTTCATTAGCACACACACATTTACTCAGATCAACAGATTAACAGCTTACTGTTTTAATCAAGTTAAAATGAATCTAACAATCATATGTATACAATCATTATATAATCAGTTTCACACACATAAAGACCATGATTTCACCTAATTGTTTTAATAAAGTCTTTTTCATGTATAGACTTGCAAAAACAAACACAGTGAATTTAAAACAATACCAAGAAGCTCATAAATTAAAAAGTAAATATCACAATTTTAGAATTTAGATAGTGCATTTACACTTTTATAAATCAGCATGTATTCATCTGGCAGACCATTAACAGAGGGGGAGTGAGTCTGTGGTGACTCAGCAGTAAATCTTATGCATAACAAATTAAAACAGCGGGCCGTTCACAAATGTGCACACAGAGGTTTTGCCTCCTTCCTAATTTTTCTCTTTCTGCGTATTTGTCACACATTTCAGATGATGGACTGCTGTACAACAGTCATATAAATAAATACATTTTAATATTAGTTTAGAAGTTTTTAAATTCTAATTTTATTTAAATTGATGTCATGAACTACTTGACTACACCTAATAACTGCTCGTGTCACCCTCAGCCGCAGCTGCAATCAAGCGTTTGTGATAACTACCAGCGGGTCTTTGTTATCACTGAGGAACTTTGGCCCACTCCTCTTTGGAGATTTGTCATAATTTAACAACACTGGAGGGTTTCAGACATGAACCTGTTCACATCATACCAAAGCCGTGGCTCTCACAGGTTGGGACACACTGCTTTACATTGTGACAGGACGTGTTGCTTTTCTCTAAGCCTACTTAGATCTGCAAAGTTAAACAGAACCTGTGTTTTTCAGACAGGTCCGAGACCTTTTCTGTATTTTCACCTTTATTTCAACGTGATGTACAGTTTATATAATTACTTATCAGCATCGTTCTATGAGCACGTTTGGTTCACGTCGTGGAAAACTGTACTGACAAAATTATTATTCATTTTAAAGATGTGCTTAGATTTTCTAACAAAGCCAATGTTGTTTGCAAATCTTTGTGTGTGTGCATCATTCAGAATCCAATCAAATTCAGAAAGGAAGTACTGAGCAATCAGATTTGTGCACACACACACACACGTCTGTGAACACATCTGATTGGTCAGTGTTTCCTTTCTCAATGCTTCCTGCATTTGCATCCATCCAGCTCTCCTTTCAGTGTGAGGCTCTGTCTTCACCTGTAAACTGCATGAACTGGAGCAGCACGACTGGAGAGGTCTGTGTAGAGCTGCTGTTTAAAAGAAATGAGCTGCATTAGGGGCAGACGAGCTGCTCACTGGCTCCATATCAAATCAGGCAGTGTGGCCTTCCTCCACAAAACGACGAGTACTTGTTGGTTTTACAAGACAGAAAAACTGATAATAATCCACAACGCTGGTTAATTTGGGGTTTCAAACAAACAGCAGAGAACAACAGAAAGAGCTTACCAAGAACACACCGATTGTTTTAACAGTTACAAAGGTCAATAATGGGATTTTTGGTGCACCAACATCAACACTCACAAGCATAAATTAATCACAGAACAGGCAAATTGTGGGTTTGCAGCACTCAGTGCTTCTTCATCGAGTCGAGGACGCGGAGAATGTGCAGGAAGAGGTTGACAATGTCCAGGTAGAGGTTAATGGAGGCCAAGATGTGCTCCTCAGGAGAGAGCTGCTTCATCAGCATGCTGGTGTCATAGATGATGAAGCCACAGAAGACCAAGGCCCCAGCTCCAGCCAGGAACAGACCTGCATCGTCACTGTGGAAGAAGAGCTGCAGAGAGAACAGAGCACAAGGGGATTTAAAGTGACTCCCATCGGTTTGCTCCTAAAGCCAAACCACCACTGCTCTGCGTCCACCTCAAACTGTTATTTAATACCATCATCCCTGACGTTCTAGTGATTAGGCTGCCGTAACTTCCCACTTGGATCGAAAGCTTCCTTACAGAGATCAGAGAGCCCTTCAGTCCCGGCCTTGTTCAGCCGACTGCTCTCTGGAAGGAGGTAAAGAACCAGCACACTCCTAACACTGACAGCACCCAGCAGCAGTTTGTGTTTGATTTTACCAACGTGTCTATGTTTTGTTTCATCGTGTTTATAGCCGTGTTCAACTTCAGCTGCAGCACTGACATCATATCCTATACAAGGAAAAGCAGCAGAACAAAGGCTGGTTTTAAACTTGGAAGTCTTCTGCACTACAAGGCCTTTTATTTCAACAAGCCCTTTACCCCAGCAGGCAAGAAAAAGACCAGCTCTGCAGTTTGCACGCTTCACAACAGGGAAACTACAGGTTTCATTTGTGCACGCCGTCTCACTGCCACAGCTTGCTGCTTCTACCCGTGACCAGTTCACCTACTGTGGCTCAGCAAATGTTTGATGTGGAAAAAAGTCCAACATTACAATTCTCCAACTAAACTTCTTTACATTGGTGCACAGCCCATGTGTAGGCTTAGCTCAGAAATACCATCAGCCCTTTTTCTCTGTAGCTTTCTGTTGTTTGTAACTCGTTGGCCTTTGTTCCTCTTTCATTAGGCCCATGTGACACTGATATCAGGCCCCTCCACTCACCCTCATGAAGGTTCCAATGATGAGGATCCACAGACAGGAGAAAAGCCTGCAGGGATGAAACAGACAGTCCACTTTAGCTGGACTCAGTTTGTCTGAGCTGCACGTCAGATAGTAGGACATCAGTGGAAAGCTCATGTACATTTCTAGCTTCAGATTGAAGGTGTTTCGTGTCGTCACAACTTTCAAAATCTACGAATGTTATATTTATATACTCCACTCATCTCATCTGCATGTTACATCTTGTGTGTGATCAGGCGGCACATTGAAGGAGCTCGGACTGGACTTTGTTAAGTTTCTTTGAAGACGTTTCATCCGAGAAGCTTCTTCAGTTCTCAGAGCAACAGGTGGAGAGTCGCAGATTTGAAGCCCTGTGGGACCCAAGAGGGTCGTGGACCTCCTATTGAGCCTCTGCCCAAAAGGCTTAAAATCTGTGACTCTCCACCTTCTAGTCTTAGAACTGAAGAAGCTTCTCTGATGAAACGTCTTCAAGGACGTCTTCTTAAGTCCAGACGCTTTCCTGTCCGAGCTCCTCAGACTGCGATGAGCTGGACGACTGAGAACCTTCACAGACATTTAAAGAGTCCCATCAGAACACAGAACTTACCAAGCTCCCATTTTGCTGAAATCTCTTTTGGACTGAAAGGTGTAGGCTGTTAATACAGCGAACACAGCACAGGTGAGAAACAAAGCTTGCAGTATTGTGGAGTAATCATAGAAGGTGACTGTGGAGAGAAAGAAATCCCATCAGAGTCTACGGTAGCCTGGAAGGCTGGACACTAACAGAATGCAACTCTAAACACTTACGAGCTGTGGCAACAGACAGCGCCTCCAGAAGAGTCTGCAAGCAACACAACAACACAGCCATTATTAAAGCAGCAGTTACTGCGGCTGCAGCTGCTGAGCAGCTCAAAATGAAAAAGGAAACATGGCAACAAAGTAACGTGGGGAATGTTACAGCTTCATGCTGGACAGCATCAGGTTTATGGCTCTGTAACCACAGCTGAAACAGGTCACATATAAAAAGCCTTAAAGACCATTTTACACACACAAATACAAACAATAGAAAACAAGAACATTTTATGACTTCATACCATCTTAGAAACAACTTCTGTCATCTTGTTTAGTTGATATCATCCACCATTGTTTACAGTATGCCTCATCAGTTACTTCATCTATTATACATCTATAGTGAGTAAAACTGGTATTAAACACAAAAGGCCCATCAGTGCACTGATGGGTGTTACTGTCACCTGTGAATAGAGTCTTTTAAAATATATTTACTTGGAAAATTGGTGACGTGTTGAATACTTATATTACCCACTGTTCATAAACAAGCTACTGTTATACGTGTTAGCTTCTCTTCATGGAGGAAATAAACTGATCATTATGATTGTAATTCTGATCATTTGATCTACCAGAGACAGACGAACGTTGCTGATAACAAATGTGAATCATTTTTGCTTCGTGCCAAGGCGCCGACTGAAAGAGGCCACCACCATCGGTAATACCAGGAAAGGCTGAACATGGTCTGCAACAATGCTTAGGCAGGTAGTAACAGGACTCCAGGTTTCCTAGCTGAAGCATCACACTGCCTCTGCTGGCTCGCCTTCATCCCATAATGCACCCTGGTGCCAGGTGTTTCACAGGTAAGTGACGCACACACGCTCAGCCGTCCACGTGATGCACCAGAAAATGTGACTCATCTCTGTGGTCCACTGCTGAGGCTCACGTGCCCATTGTTGGTGCTTTGACAGTGGACAGAGGTCAGCACGGGCAGCCTGCAGCAGCTCGTTCTTGTTAGCTTGAGCTGCAATAACTCATCCATTGGATCAAACCAGACAGGCCAGGCATCGCTCCTCGCGTGCATCAGTGAGCCTCGACCACCCACGACTCTGTCGGTGGTTCACCAACGTTCCTTCCTTGGATCACTTTTTAGATACTGACCATTGCAGACTGGGAACGCCCTCAACAGCTGCAGCTTTGGAGATGCTCCGACCCCGTCATCAAATGTGGCTCCTGTCAAACTAACTCTAACCTTAAGCTTGTCCATTTTCCCTGCTAGTAATATACAAACTTCGGGGATAAAATCTCCACTTGCTCCTTAATCTATCCCACCCACTAACAGATGCTGTGATGAGGAGACGATCAGAGTTAATCACTCCACCTGTCGACGGTCACAATGATGATTGGTGATCATCGTCTCCTGGTGTAAAAGTATGTTCTTATAAAACATTCGTTTTATCACGAGCAGGAATTAGACCACGAATATTCTTGGACTGGGTTCACTGAAAAATGACTCACTGCCCATCACCGTTACTTTCCTGCAGCAGACAACAATTTTGACTGTTATGACAATCAATCAAATTTAAAAAATGTATTCAAGAAACTGAAAACAGAAGAACTTACAAAAGCAAACAGGAGGTAGAGGTTAGCTGGATGTTGGTGCCTGTACACAGCGAGAGCCACCAGAAGAACCAGCGAGAGCAGAGATGAAACCATCACCACAGCTGGGCTGAGGAAGGAACCAGGTCACAGTGAGACAATAAGGAGAACCAAGCTTCATAGAGATTATGTGCAAAACGAAGGATCATTTTATAACAGCAGGTAGCACAGACAGCACGCTGTGGACAGGTGATCAGACTGTACATGCAGCCACTCATCGCCTCTTAACACTTTGCTTGGAAAAAGAGAAATAAGAGCAACAATTTACTGAACCGTGCAAACAGAAGAGGAATTTCAGTTTACAGGCAAAACTGGTTTCGTACAATTCTCCTGAGCTTTAAAGTTCATATTTGGGAAAACCACCGTTCCTCCTCAGCACAGCCTGATGTGTAATAATGTCTTTAAATTAGAGCTGGGCGATAGAACGATAACGATATGTATCGCGATATAACTTTTACTCGATAGAGAAATTAAACTATCGCGATAGACCTCGCCGCTCTTGTCCTCTTAAAAAAAAAAAAAGAAAAAAAAAAGGTCAGCCAATCCAAATTAAGTAGCGCAGAGCCGAACCAATCACAGCCGCAGCGTCACGTCGCGTGACTTGTTACGTACAGCACAAGTGCCAAGCCGCACGTGTGTTTGTTTGGGAAGCAGCCAGCGGGTAATGGAGGAAATGAGTGTGCCGACTAGAAAAATCAACCAAGCGTGACCGAAGAGAAAACAGATGATGGTTCCAATGCCGGAGAGATTGTCGAACGGAAGAGCCATAGAAGTTCCGTAGTGTGAAGGTATTTCGGCTATTTCAAGTCTGACAAAAAACAGAGTAGCTGCACTGTAAATTGTGCCGAAAGCAAGTCTGGAAATACAATAAACTGGTGCATGCGTCACACTGTGCGCCACGTTATTGTTTCGGTGAAATGAATTTCTACAATACTGTTACTGTTAATTCTACTCTCTGCAGTGTTTAAATGCTTACATATACACACAGTTACTGTCCCCAGCTTTGTTTACTTTTTCCCACCGAGGCTTCTAGACTTCTGATTGGCCAACATTTCTGCACGGTTAGGAATCTAGCGCCACCTGCTGCTTTGGCATGTTCATAGCAGCGTTTTCCTTCATTTCTGCCTTTATGTGTGGACGGGATTATTTTTAAAACGAAAACGGAAAATCTCCGTTTTCAAAAATACCCGTGTACGTGTGGACGTAGCCTCAGTCTCTGACTGGAAGCGCTAATTCGTCATTCGGCTTTTGTCAGACTAAAGTAACTGTTAAACTGTTTGAAAAGCTCAGCTATACAACAAGGAGAGATTGAGAATTTCCTTTTAGTTCTCAGTTTATTTGATATTGACAAAAGTTAGTCAGTTTTGTCTGTTCTTCTGTAAAACAAACTAAGATTTATTTTTAGAATTAATATTTTGTTTCTAAGTGGAATTGACAATTTAGTCTGTTTCGTTTGTTCTATTTTGAAACTTAAACGCTTTAGCGGCTGCCTTTTGTGTAGTTTGCAATATTTGCCTTTATTTATCTGAAAAAGTCTCATGTTCCTTAAGTACATCTACCCTGTTGAACTTATTATGGGAAATAAATATTTAAATAAAAACAAGCTGCTGATTATTTCACATTTTACTTGTGAGCAACGGCACATTTAAATCTTACAAATATAGTTATTTGGCTTATATCGTGATAGATATCGTTATCGCCTGAAATGAAAAAAACATATCGTGATATGAAAAAATCTCATATCGCCCAGCTCTACTTTAAATCATCATCAGAAAAATTCCTCCGAGCTCCCTGAAGGACACCCCAAAGCTGCCTCTTTGGACACTGGCCACCTTTAACCTCACACTGTTTCACTTTTCTATCCAGACATCCTGAACTGCATTTGGCAGTTTGGGACCACTGCCATGAAAAATCAGTCGCCAATCAGAAGATTTCCAGATGGTGCTGCACGATGGCTCAAACTCTGAAAGTTCATTTCTATGTTCAGAAAACTACATGACATGAATTTTTGACAGGATGAAATTGAGCCCCAAACCACGACAGAACTGGTGATTTAATAATCTGACGTACTGGCCAATCAGGACACAAAGCAAACACGTTTCTCTAACATTTGTTATCAGCAGTTATTTGAGGCTTTGCTAATATGACAACGTAGCTTAACACTAATCTTGTCTACTTGTTAAATAGTCACCAGTCGTGAGTTAGTCCTTCATGCTCTTCCTGACTCTGCTGAGATCCTAGCTGCTATGTTTATGCTGCTTCCAACAGGGACAGCCACACTGATGAACACGCTAAACACATGTTTTATTCACACATACTGATCGATGCAATGGGGGCAACTCAGGGAACAAACCATGACACTTTCAGTGGCAGACAACCAACTCCAACCCCTGAGCTACGGCCTCCTTTTCCCTGGACTTAAAATGAATGGGGGGGGGGGGGGGGGGGGGGGAATCAACACTCGTGCCTCATCCACAAGATTTACAGAAAACTTGACCTCTGACCTTGAAACTCTGTCACAGGTCAGAGTTGTAGTAAACACACTATGGGATGAATTTCTATTTCGACGTCCCTCCTTCTCCAATGATCACATTCACAAACCTGCGTGTTCAGGTCCAGTTAAAACGTATCTGTATGTGACACTAACGTCGGGACTGAATGGCTACATTTACAATAACTGATGACTGTTTTTCCTTCTTTATCACTGCAATAGAACTTATTTATTTCAACGCTTTTGTAACATTCTCCAGATTAAAAGTGAAATAATAGAAAATATTCTGTTAATTAAATAGCATTAATATTCAAAAATAGAATAGCCAATAAAACCTGAAGGTTGTCAGGCTGGACACTTCATTATTTTTAAAAATTAATAAACATGTACACCATCATAACATCTTGTTCACAGCAGCATAAAATCCTTTGATCAAAGCAGAGTTTAGAATGCTGACACACTCGATATACTCGCTTTTCTTCACTGCAGCCCTCACACACTCCTTACACGACATCACACACTCCTTTAAAGAATTACAGACACAAACTTACTCGTTCGCTCGCACACTTATCAGTTTCAGGTCAAACTGTGCAATCAAAGTAGTTATCCTGTGCTTTTCAATGACATTAGGGTCATTATGGTAATCCCAGGCAAGGTGCCACATCCAAACCTCGTGGCGCTTTTGTGGATCTATACCTGTACCGGGCTGTAATCACAGCAGATGAAGACTGGTGAATCACACCATCTTTTGTTTATGTTTATTTCATTGATGTACTGTAAGAAGTATTCGTTTTTTGTGTTTAAAGACTAACCATAAGGCAGTGCACCTAAAAGAGCTGTGAGAGATTGTACAAATGTGTAACGTTGCTGTCTATACATTTGCAGCAGTAAAGACGAACTCACAAAGCTACACTGCTTTTGATTCATCTTCCAAGTGTGCAGCATAATGATAAAGCAAATCTAATATTTGCAAGAATATGATGACACTATGATACAACAATATCAACTCTCTGTCTCTTTGAAACTGCACAACACTGAGATAGGAGATTTTCTCACGTATTTGTTGGCATCACTAAATATTACACATATTGAGGAGGCGGATTTAACCATTACTGCCAACTCTTGCGTAAACATGGATGATGTAATGAAAGCAGACGAGGAGCTTCCGCAGGAGATAATGTAACTTTAGATTCTCGTGAGAGGAGACGGAGTACTCTCTTTGTCTCCTGTCCTTAGAAAAATGAAACAGACAGCAGCACCTGGTTATATATGAAGCAGCTCATTCTCACCTTGCGATAACAAACTCCTTGATGGTCTGAGAGAACATGAAGAGAGCAGAGGTGGCTGTGGTCAAGATGATCTGCAAGCTCAGGAGGGTGTACACCTTCCTTAGAAAGCCTAATGAACCAAGAAACAGCGTTACAGTAGCTCAAAACCCATCGGAAGCTAACGAAACCAATAATAACTGTGTAGAGGAAAACCGTGAACACGGCCAATGATATCAGTGTTAGCTAGATAGCACGGGTCTGTTACTCACCCATACGGATCTGAACACTGGCCGTAGCAACATTAGTGCCGTAGTTAAAATCGTCTTCGATAGAAGACCGCGGGTATTTTTCACTGCTCATCTTGTTAAACCAGCGTTTTCTTGAGGTGTTCTTGTTTCTCAAGCTACGTAGTTGTTTTACGGAAGAGCAGAGTCCTTTTCTTCTTCTAGATTTTATCGGCTGTTGGCAAACAACTGAATGGTGCATTGCCGCCACCAACCGGTGTGGAGTGTGAACTGCAACGTGGCTCAAAAAACCCCTCAAATCCTCCCAAAGTATTTACCCTCTTTTCAAGGTTCAAGGTTCAAGGTTCGTTATTTGTCACATGCATAGTTATACAAGTATAACACACAGTGAAATGTAGCCTGACACGCTCCTCGACATGTGCAAAAAAAATGGGGGGGGGGGGGGTGTAGAGGAAGAACATTATATATATATATATATACACATATAGTATATACACTGGGTGAATGTGCAGTAGTAGCAGCAAGCAGGTGAATTCTGTACATTAATATGAATAGACATCTGACTATTTTACAGGATAGACAATATAAACATATTTAAAATTAAAGGAATTGAAATGTACATTGTGCCTTGGTTTAGTGTCTGGAAGAGTCCTGTCTCAGTCAATTATAGATGATGTGAGAGGGCGGGTGTGTGTGTTTAGGGCTCGGATGGCTTGGGGATAGAAGCTCCTCTTGAGTCTCTCTGTCCTTGCCCGGAAGATGCGGAACCTTCTACCAGATTGCAGAAGTTGGAACAGTTTGTTGCCAGGATGGGACGGGTCCTTCAGTATCTGCGCTGCTCTAGTCCGGCATCTCCTGGTGTAGGTGTCCTGAAGCGGGGGGAGAGCAATCCTGCAGCAGCGTTCTGCTGTACGGATCACTCTCTGGAGAGCTTTTTGGTCCTTCACACAGCTGTTCCCAAACCTGAATGTGGGCAGCCCATGTCAGGTCTGAGGAGATGTGGACACCAAGATACTTGACGGACTGCACCCTCTTCACTGAAGCTCCATTGATGATAATGGGCTTGTAGTCTCTGTGCTGACTCCTTCTGAAGTCCACCACCAGCTCCTTGGTCTTGCTGACGTTCAGCTGGAGGCCACCTCTTTTAAAACTGAAATTAAGACCTGATAACGTTCACTTCTTGAGTCCATTTGCAGTAAATCAATCTATGAAAATGAAAAGATCTAGTTTCATTTTTATGTTTCTGAGGTTTTGGGTCAGTTGTCTACTCTCCACCTGATACTTGCAACAGTGTAATATAACATGTTCCATAGTCTAAGGAGCTTGGAAAGAAAAGCATCTGGACTTCTTTAAGTTGCTTGAAGACGTTTCACCTCTCATCCGAGAAGCTTCTTCAGTTCTAGGGTGAAATGGTGAGAGGTGAAACGTCTTCTCTAAATAATCTCAAATGATTCCTTGAACAGGACAATGAGTTCACTGTACTTAAATGACAACGATGGCCACCAGATCACAATCCAATGGTGCGCCTTTGGGATGTAGTTGAATGGAGGATTTGAATGAATGGCAGACAAATATTTAGCAACTATAGTTATATGTGATGCTATCACATCAATAAGGAGCAAAACTCCAGAATGTTTGTCTTGATGCATGCTCAATCATCCAGGTAAGGAAATCCTAGAAAGTTTATTGTGTCCATCTGGACGTTTTCAGTGGGAGAAACGTTTCGTCATCATCAGGTGATGTCTTCAGTCTCAGCTGACTGCTGCTATAAACAGTGACTGAAACCAGCACCACTGAATGAACAATATGCTGAGAGGTCAGTTCCTTCATCATTAATGATCAATGCTCATGCAAACTGCCATGACCATTGATCAACAGCCACTGATCAAAGATAATTGATTAATGACAATTGATCAATGGGGAATGGCTGCAATCACAGCATTGTAAGATGGTGACAGATGTACCTTTAGGCCCCCTCCTCCATTCAGAGATGGTCTTTCCCTTTTCACGTAAATGGCTTCCTTGACTCCGCCCTCAAACCAGCGTTCCTCCCTGTCCAGGATGTTACATCCTCATCATTGAAAGAGTGTTCACTGGCCTGTAGGTAGACAGACTGCAGAGTCCTGCGGGGGACCTGATCCACAGGATGGACCAATTTTTGCCACAGTGTGTTTTGGGGTTAAAAGCCACAGAGACGCAGTGTTTAGAGAAAATGCGTCTCAGCTGTTTCAATACTCCGGACACATACAGGATCACGAAGGGTTCCCCTTAGGCAGCAGTCGTCCTTCTTCTCTCCTGGATCAGCTGGGGATTTTTTAGGCGCCTTTCCAGGTTTGACAAATGTCCAGCTGGGATAAACACATTAACTCAGGGCTTCTTTGATATGATGTTCTTCTGCTTCCCTAGCAACTGTATCTATGGGAATGGTGTTGTAGCGTCCTGATGACACCTTGACGAAATGAAATCTTAAATACTGAAATGTATGCTTTGGTTTGTGGTACACGTGGAGTTTAAAATGTTCCCCATTACTGACGAAACTCTCACATTCTAAGAAGCCTAGCCTATCATTATTCACATAGTTGGGTTATTTAACATAATCCCTGGTTCTTTGATAACAGAGTGAGGTGTTTCACTATGGGTATCGCCTTGGCGTGACTGTAGAATATATATAAATATAATGGAAGTGCTGGATATACAGTCCGGCCCAAGTCTTCTGTCAGAAAGACTGCAGCAGTCCAGGAGTTTGGTTAACTGTCTTTAATTAAGCTCCACAGAAGAATTGATTCTTCTGAAGAACATCAGAGCTTGCCAGGCTTAATCCAAATGCAGTGCAGCCATACGTGAACTCATTGTTGTAGAAGATACAGTTTATGTTACTATAAGCATGGTTTTCTGGAAACAGAAACAGGCAATTCTGTAATTAGTCGAGTCAATAACAACTAAGAAACAATCACAACACATCTACGCAACACAGCAATATTTTACCATGTCCACAAGGGGTCACTGTAGACCATAAGTTGGCTAAATAGCACATCTGACAAGTTGCTAGTAGTAAGGCAAGAACATGGCTAACAACAGTTAAACTAAACAATTAACGATTGAAAAATCCTTTAACCGCTGGATGTAATCATCACCGGAGATTCTGACCACTGCTACTAACTCTTTACTAAATAATTAAATAATTCTACCAACGTGGTATCACTATACTGAGGCACAACGTCAACATTCACAAACAGCTACAGCCATTATGATACCAGTTAACCTGTCAAAGGGAATAACACTTACAGGTTCATTAACACACATGTAATCACACAAAACCGCGTTACAACTGTTGCTGCTTTAGTCTCTCCCTCCCTGAGCACATGACCACTGATGCGCTTATTCCTTTTGGGTGCGCTTGATTCATGCCTCTAGACATCCTGAGGCCAAGACAGAGCAGGAAATTTGACCAGTGACCAACTGCAGAAGCTCCAATGACACCACAGGTATGTCCTAATTCCTAGGCTGCATCCTTCGGAGGCTGCATTTGAAGTCACATCCAGGCGACAAAGGCTGCTCTGAATGTGGCCAACAATTGCGTCCTCCTTCTCCCCAGATTTAAAGGATGGGTCGGGTGTGTCCTTCGTGGCCCACCATATCCCAGAACTCATAGCGCGGCCCAGCCAAGTCCAGTTTCCAAAATGGCGGCAGCTACTTAGTTTTAATATTTCTCTTATTACTCTTTCTGGATCACAAAATAAACTTTTAAGATGTTTTCATGTAGCTGTGTCAACTTCAATTATATGCTCGGTTTATCAAGACATCACATATTTGCAAAAGTGCTCCGTCGTTTTCTGAGACGTCTGTGACCCACCAGCTCGATAGCTGACCGGGAGGTCGAGGCTCACTAGAGCCCGGCGAGAACAGCGAACTCCATCGTTTTCAGACCCTGCGGTGACACTGTGTCATTTGTCTTTCCTCCATGAACTAGAGGAGATGCAGACTGACAGAGTGCTCCTGGTGTACTGTAAAATTCTGGAGACTGAACCTTGAACTTGGATTGGTTTGGTTATCCCAACACTTTCTTGCTGTTTGGGGGAGAAGAGACGGGGGACACAGAGTGTTGCTCATGACAAAAGACTGAACCTTTCTTTTTCCTTTCACCGAGGTGTGATGGCTTGTTCTTTGCAGCAACTGCTGTCTTGGATTTTCTATCTTGAGCTGGTGGGCAGACACAGTAGGCCGGTGCTGAGAGTAGTCCTGTCATGGTTCTGGGTCATTTTGACCCAGCATTTTAATAATAATAATGGATTGCATTTATATAGCGCTTTTCGAGACCCTCAAAGCGCTTTACAATGCCACTATTCATTCACTCTCACATTCACACACTGGTGGAGGCAGCTACAGGTGTAGCCACAGCTGCCCTGGGGCAGACTGACAGAAGCGAGGCTACCATATCGCACCATCGGCCCCTCTGACCATCACCAGTAGGCAGTAGGGTAAAGTGTCTCGCCCAACGACACAACGACCGAGACTGTCCAAGCTGGGGCTCGAACCGGCAACCTTCCGATTACAAGATGAACTGCCAACTCTTGAGTTCTTAGGTTTTTGTTTATTTTTACATTATGGATTGTTTTCTGATCCTCTTGTGCTTTGTTGATTATTATTAGGATTCTATGTTTCTGTTTATTGGTGTTTAGGGATTAGTTCTTTGGTTGTGTCTCATGTTTAGTGTAGGTTCAGTTCCGTGTCTAGTCTGTGTCTTTGTGTAATGGTTTCTTGTTTCCTGTTTTATTGTGAAAGTCCGTGTCTCATGTGAGTGTATTCAGTTTTGCCTCCCTTGTCTCGTCAGTTACTTCCAGCTGTGTCCCCCACCTGTGTGTAATCTCCCCGTGTTCTTCTGTGTGTATTTAAGTCGTGTCTTCTTATGTTGTAGTCGCTGGTCTGTCTGGTCGTGCTTCAGCTGTCATAGGCCGCTGTTCACCCTCCTTCATGCTCAGTAGTTTCGTTTTCCCAGTTCAGGTTATCTTTAGTCTGTTCGCTGTTTTCAGCTTGTGTTTTGTCTTACAATAAACCTCCTTCGCACCTCCACGAGTGCCTGCAATTGGACCCTCCTTTATTTTTCCCCACTCGCAGGGACAAGTCCTGTTGCTGAGGTTGGGTTCATCCTGTAATCTGTCATGAACTACTTGCACTGTTTCAATGACTGGAGTGAAGAGAGATGTAACATCATATGAGAAGAAACATTGCTCCCACTGGAAATGTTACAGTCAGATGAACTCAATCATCTTTTTGGGATTTCCAGCATGTTATTGTTCACATTAAAGCAAATCTTAAGCCAAAGAGTTTTCATCCATCAATCAATCATCCATCCATCTTCATCCGCTTTATCCGAGGCCAGGTCGCGGGGGCAGCAGCCTAAGCAGAGAGGCCCAGACCTCCCTCTCCCCAGCCACCTCCTCCAGCTTATCCGGGGGAACACCAAGGCGTTCCCAGGCCAGCCGAGAGATTTAATCTCTCCAGCATGTCCTGGGTCTGCCCCGGGGCCTCCTCCCGGTGGGACATGCCCGGAACACCTCACCCAGGAGGCGCCCAGGAGGCATCCTGGTCAGATGCCCGAACCACCTCAGCTGGCTCCTTTCGAAAAGGAGCCAAAGAGTTTTTACTTTGGTCAAATTTGTCTTTGTCACCTGTCCATGAGTGCTGGTGCAAATATTTACTAAAATTTAGCATAAATCGATGACACTGATTGTTATGTTGTGGTGGGTTTTTTATACTGAGAGAAGTTCTGGAGACAGTCTTGCAGATCACATATTTTATTATCTGGTAGTTAAAGCTTTGAATTGCACAGCTGTGGACTTCTCTATGTTAAGTGAAGCACAATTCATGATTAAAAGTATATATTAGACAACTGAAAGCAGGAAATATTTGTGACTATTGATGGGAAGATGCTGTGGTTTAGACTCAGCACTCCCCGATTTGTTCTCCTCGTGGTCCTTCCACATGGAAATGCTCTTTGACCTCCAGTCCTGTGTGAGAAAACTCCTGCCTACCTTACAGTTGTTACCGGGCTACACTCAGCTCTGCCTGTCCCTCTGAGTTAACCCTTCACACCCTGAGGTTAATGCTCGGATCCTTTTAATGAAGAGTGTATCAAACCTATTATCGGCATACTAATGTTAAAAAGAAACTGTCAAAAAACACATTTTTTATTTGTTACCACAGATGTATAATCTGCTGCACAAACTGTCTTAAGAAGGCCAATCTGATGGAGGCAATCCAGGACAGCTGGGAGATGACCTCATATGCTCCACCCCGGACATGAAAGGAGAAAACAACAACTAACCAGCGCTAGTCTGTCACAACACTGAAGTCATGAAAATGAAACTAAACTTAAAGATTTTTCACACAATAAAAACTAAAATAGGCGACAGGAAATTAACTGAAACCAAACCGAGCGCAAACAGAAAACTAATAGTGAGAACAGTTTGATTAAAACACGAAATTATGGATTTATTCATTATTTTGTTTCTCTTGTGATATCAAATCTGGTGATCATGGCTTGTATCCGGTAGATTTTCCTCAGAGTCCCCCTGTTTGTATGTTAATGAAGGAGATGCATTATTTGTCTTTTGAAAGTATGAATAAATGTAGACGCTAGCACAAAATATACCAAATCATAAAGAAATAAGACTTACTGATTATGGTAAATGGCCTGGTTGTTATATAGCTCTTTTCTGCTCAACATGAACAGTCAGAGTCCTTTAATACAACATGTATCACTTTATACGAGCACCCTTTTCCTATGATTAAATGCTTTCTATCTAACATTCACACACTGATGGATCGGAGACCAGCCTGGGTTAGCAGCCAGGGATCAAACCACCAACCTTCTGATTAGGTAACCTGCTCTACTTTCTGCACTACAATCACCCAAAATTATGTTGAGCTGTCCAAAATGTGCCTGAACAAGTCATATACAAATTTAAAGGAATTAAAACCAAACCAGAATAAAACTGAGGGGGAAAAGTTAAGAAAACAAAAAATAAGTGAATAAAGACAAGAAAAAGAAAACAGAATCTGAAACGAAGGAACTATGAATACTTTAGCATGAGATCATTATTATTATTAACAACAATAATTACAGAATATCATAAATAATAGTTCTATGGAGATTAAAACTTCAGGTAGTTTCCAGGGAGGTTCCACATGTGCCTGTCATGAGTGAGCGAAACCTCTTTACTAGGATTCTACCTGGTAACAGCATGAGAGAAATGAATGATTGGCCCGTGTGGCTGTGGGCTGTCTTACAGCGTTCGCATATCCTCACGCGCTCCACTTTTTTACTTTATTCCAGCTTCGCGAGCGCGAGAGACGAACAGCTCTCAGCAGGATCTGCGACTACAAAGAGAAAACATGAAGGCCGTCCTGTGTTTGGCTGTTATCGCAGCTGTTTACTGCGCAGTGGAGGGGAAATACTGTAAGTACTTTTTTCAAAAAGTCTCCCTGAAATACTGAAGGTTGAGTCCTGTCATTTTACTGAACTTATAAAAGTCTGAACTTCAAGTCAAACGGTTTCTATCCTTTGTGTAAATCTTAATCACGGTTTGGTTAGTCTGTAAGTTTTACGTCATATTTTTATACGTTTTTCAACAAAGACAAAACAAAGCCGTCAGGGAGGGGTTCATAAGGTGCTTTGATTTGAGGAAAACAAAGCTGCGTTTATCGACTCTAAACAGTTTCAGTCCAGAGACGATTCGTTTTGACTGGACAATAAATATGTAAGGAGAAAACCGTCCATGGTGTTTTTAACAGAGTGGAATTCCCCCCCAGCTTTTTGGATTTGGTTTCGATTTCTTGTAAATACATAGAGCGCCCTCAGCTGGCTGCAGGATATTTTAATACAAGGATTTCTCTTCTTACTATTTCTGTCCTTTCATTGCAAAAGTAATTACTTGGTTGTATTTGCTGATATTGTTGAGGACAATCCACTTTCACACTGATTCAGTGTGAAAGCATCAGTATGTGAGCACGTCCCATTTTATCAGGGGTAAATAAATTTGTCGTGTTGGGGATAAAAATACATTTACAGGTAACATATGGGCCACAAAACAAAAACAGGAAAGTCATTCAAACACCAATTCAGTTCTGTTTTCAGCAAGCGAGTCTTTTCATATTTATAGTCTAAGCCAGCGGTCCCCAACCCCGGCCCGCGGACCGGTACCGGCCGCAAGAGTTGAGGCTCGTGTGTGAAATTCATGGTTTTCAAGGTTTTTATCGTTTTTAGTGTTAACTCGGTTTCCCTGGGTCTTTTCATTGTGTTATGAATAAACCTTCTTTTTTGGTTCCGGTACTGGTTTTATTTTGTCGTATTTATCACCTCAAAGGCTGGTCCGTGAAAGTATTGTCAGATATAAACCGGTCCATGGCGCAAAAAAGGTTGGGGACCGCTGGTCTAAAATCATCATAACGAAATTGGCCTCAGACAGGCTGGACCACTTATGAATACTGATCCCTTATTAAGGATATTACTTTCTCTTTCATTCTTGCCTTTAGCTCCACCAAAGACTCAGGTTTACAGCCGTAATCCTGGAAAGTATGGAGAGGAAAATGTCTTGATCTGCCACGTGAGTGATTTCCACCCCCCTGACATCACCATCACACTGCTGAAGGATGGGGCAGAAATTCCTGATGCCAAGCAGACTGACCTGGTCTTCAACCAGGACTGGCACTTCCATCTGACCAAGCACGTCGCTTTTACACCAAAGGAAGGAGAAAACTACGCCTGCAAAGTCACTCATGGGACACAAGAACCAAAAACCTTTGGTTGGGGTGAGTTAAGATAGCCAAAACTATATACAGTCATAAGCATTATGTAGTAACCTCAAATTTAAAAAAATACAAAAGAAAATTAAACATGTTTAATACTTTTATAAATGAATCAGCGGTGAATGAAATTGTCTTTCTGTGCTTTTATGAAATGAATAACCTTAATATTTTCTCTTTACAGAGTCAAACATGTAAACACCAATGGGGACCAAAGAGTGTCACATCGGTCATGTTGTCCCCGCTACCCAACATCTGTCCTTCCTGTACAATCAGAGTCCGCCGTGTAGCGTCAGATTTGTTTCTTCTCATCAGAATAATTATCAGTAACATATTAGGTAACAGTAATTTCTCAATATTATTTTGGTATGATGTAGAGATTATAAAAATTTAGGGTGTCACTTTTTGCTGGTTTGCCTTTGACTAAGTGGATTTGCTCAGCTGTAATCACAAAAGCCTCGTTTGTTTCACCCTGTTGTAATATTTTTCCATATGTGAGGGGTTCTTTGGCCATTATGCAATAAACTGTTTTATACCTAAATGAGTTTCTCAAATGATAGAATAATGGGTTATATGTATGTGTGTATACATATAAAATAATAAAAATTCTTGAAAATTTCTGGTGTTTTTATTATTATTATTTTACAAAAACCCTAAAATGTATCATTTTATACAGAAATATTGATTCTTTATGTTGTGAAAACAAATGTGCTGTGTGTTCATCAGGCATAGGTCTCCACGAGTTTGAGAGTCCTGCAAAGTGTCTCTTGACAGACAATCATGAAAACGATCATTTGCGCGAGGCTTTGTAGTCCTGTAAAAACTAAACAAACATCTCACATCCTCCAGCTTCACTGTGTTTATGCTAACATAGCTGTGTAGCTAGCGATCACGTAGCACATCATTATATAGCAGCTAGCTCAACTTCAGTAACCCTACAAACGTCACTGCTGTTTAGTTTTCTGTCTTCATTTATGTTGGAAGTGATAGCAGAGCTGTACGTTTGAATGCTTCAGAAATCTCTCAGTCAGAACATGCTATATCATGCTTAGGTGGAAGCTAGCGAGCTAACTTCCTGCCAACTTATAACTAAATGTAATAAATCCTGTTTTCATGGATGCCTGGATGTTAAACTTAATTGTTACACCTGGTAAAGCAGCAACACTGATCATTTTATTAAAGATGAAAGAATTTAGACAGTTTGTAACTCTCAGTGATGCCGCAGTGTTCGTTTGACTTTGGGACCTGCAGAAGATTTGTATGTTATCATAAAAAGCTAGTTTAGGTATTTGGACTATATGAAAATATAGTCCAAATAGTTTTTAAAGTTTTAAAAACTGAGCTTTAAATTATTAGCGGTAATAAAAAATGAGAAAAGCCGACAGTGATCCCTGACTGTTTTTATGGGCTTGTTGAGATTAAATAGAACAAGATACAAAGAATTAAAACACATTAAAAACACAACTGACTTAATAAATGTAAAAAAAAAAACCCAAAGAATTACCAGTTGTTGGGGGGTTTTTTTTTTACCTTAGTTTTGGGGCGACCTTTGCTCAGGGAAGCGTATCTGTAACCGGAAGGTTGCCGGTTCGATCCCCGGGCTCTCTGTCCTGGTTGTTGTGTCCTTGGGCAAGACACTTCACCTACCGCCTACTGCTGTTGGCCAGAGGGGCCGATGGCGTGATATGGCAGCCTCGCTTCTGTCAGTCTGCCCCAGGGCAGCTGTGGCTACAACTGTAGCTGCCTCCACCAGTGTGTGAACGTGAGAGTGAATGAATAGTGGCATTGTAAAGCGCTTTGGGTGCCTTGAAAAGCGCTATATAAATCCAATCCATTATTATTATTATTATTAAATGCAGAGTACGTTGGGCCCGGAAGCAGGATTCATCATGTCATCACTTAAAGACCAGATAAACTTTTTATAAATTAATTAAACAAATGTAACAAGTACAAAAAATATGGCAACAATTGCAAAGCCTTTTCCAACCCTTCACACAGACACTGCTATCAGGAAAGCTCGCCAGCGACTCTACTTCCTGAGGAGGCTGAGGAAGCTTGGCATGAACGCTAACATCACCTCAAATTTCTACAGGTGTGCGATCGAGAGCTTGCTGACGAGCTGCATTACAGTTTGGTACGGAAGCTGCTCTGCCAGCAGCCGGCAATCACTACAGAGGGTGGTGAAGGCAGCAGAGCACATCACTGGCACGAGGCTTCCTGCCATTCAGGACATTTATCTCCAGCGATGCCTCCGCAGAGCACACAGCATCACCAAGGACCACAGCCACCCAGCACATCAGCTCTTCTCCTTGTTTCCATCTGGCAGACGTTACAGGAGTCTGTCATCAAGCCATTCGACACTTCAACCACAACACCTAAACACACACAACACAGATGCACTCAGAATCGGTCCTACAGTTTCATAGGTACATTTTACACTCTGCACGGGTCACTTCACTGTTATTAGTATTTAAACAAATAAAAACCGTACTCCATGCAATACTGTACTAAGTGCCACTCAAAATTTGCCACTGCCATGTGCAATATTTCATTTGCCCCCCCAGCCCACAATTGTGTTGATATTATTTTCATTATCTGTAATTAAATTAAATAAATAAATAATAACTAATTAAATAAATTAATAAATTAAAAGACATAAAATAAAATACAATTCTAACCTAGGGGTTTTCTAAAAGCTTCAGTGCAGAGCCACAGCTTGTTTTTGTCCATAAACTTCACTGTTCACTGTGAGAAGTGAAAAAGGACGGCCTTGTTGTCAGAGATCGACATTTATGAATGAAGAATTTACCCATAATAATGATCGCAGTTAAGACATTTTCAAGTTTCTTTTTTTCTTAAAGATCCAAAAATACTTTTTTTTGAAAATTCACGTAAGTTTGGAATCTTTGGGAAAAGCCAGTAGTGTACATCGTCCCACGGGGCTTTACAGTGTATACACTGGTAAAATAAATGTTTTGTCATTCAGTATTCCCATCACAGAAAGAACAAGAGTTATTATCAACACCAAAACGATGTGTGGGAAATTCTTTGGAAAGGTAAACACCTGAGAGGATTTTCTAAGGTCTGACAAAGCAGCAATTCCGGGCTGTTGTGCCAAAAAGTGATTGCTCGTATTTAAACTGCTATAAGTAACTTGTTGGGCTATAAATTGTGAAACATAAGTCAAATGCTTCCCTCATGGAGGACACAAAGTCACACTGAGCCACAAACAACATTCGTGTAACAAGCTAGAAGGCGCAACCAGTTTTTGGCAGTGACTTTTATATAACCTTTATTTATGCAGTTAAAAAAAATCTAATTAACATTGAAAATGTCTTTTGTAAGAGTAAGTTGGCCAAGAGGACAGAAGAAATGGCAGCAAATATTACAATAGTTCAGTAAAAATATTTTAAGTGGGGATAAAGGACCGGATTGGTTATAATGTAAGTACAACAACACAGAGTTGTAAAGATACTTGAAAAACTGATAATTTTTTAATTCTATATAAAACCTCTTTGTAAACGCTGTTCACCGAAGTCTGTTTACCAACATACGTAAAGATATTACACATAAAAAATACACGGAAACATTTGTTTTTGGCACAACACCGGCAGCCATCTCAAACATGGCGGCTTATTTGCTCAAACGACAGTGAACAACAACATGTCGGAGTAAATTCCGCCTAGCAACATGACGTTTGGAGTTTCCTATTGGTAGAATTATAGGCACGTGTCGTCTTGTCACGAGTTTGTGCTGCTTTTTTTTATAAACGGGGCGCCATAACATGGTTTTGGTGGGCGGGGTTACAGACCCCCTTTTTGTTAGTTAGCATTAGCACTGCCTGGACGTCCCGGTGTCTGTTAGCTAACACTCCCGATGTGAACGGTTTCACTTTCGTTGTGGATCGTGACGCACTGTTGTCTTCTCTCTGTCGAGCGAATCTCCAACAGCGATATATCGAGTCGGTCTGTATGTGAAACAATGAAGACGTTTGTGTGTCTCGCCGTCGTCCTTCTGCTGGGACTCACAGGTCTTTCGGCAGTCAAGAACAGTAAGTGATCTCCGGTAACTGAACATGTTTGTGTTTCCGAAATGGCCCGATGTTATCAGGCGGAAGGCGCTCGGGCCCAGTGAAAGCAAAACGGCTTTAAAGGTAGTAAAGTGGAATCTCTGGGAAATGGCAAACAGTAAAATACTTACAGTACTTACAGTATTAAACGACTGATAACTTGTACTTAAAGGCGCTGTAACGTTTTACGAGTACTACGAGTACTTCCTTGTTTGGCTGTTGTGCGTGACACACTGTGACGCAGATAATTGCCGTGTTTATATTTAATAAGTTGGTGGAATCTAAATGAATAATTATCATCTGGATTAAATTATTGTCTTTATTTCATCTGTAAGTGAGTGACTGTTTTTGTGTTTGCCAGTTTCACCCAAGGTTCAGGTGTACACCCGCTCCCCCGGACACTACGGGACCGCCAACACCCTCATCTGCCATGTCAGTGGATTCCATCCTCCTGAAATCACCATCGAGCTGCTCAGGAATGACAAAGAGATGCCAGGCTCTCAGCAGACCGACCTGGCCTTTGAAGAGAACTGGCACTACCACATGACCAAGCATGTGCCTTTCACCCCAACCAAGGAGGATGTGTTCACCTGCAGAGTAACTCATGGGGGGAAAAAGAACACATATATTTGGGGTATGAGTGTTTTTCACTGTGTCTGTGTGTACGTGTTGTTTCACAGGTCACAGTACGTGAGGTTAGAAAATATTTTGCTAAATTTTCTTAGTTCTGTATTTTAGTTTTGTACACACATATCATCTGTTTTTATATATTTATTTCTTATTTCAGATCATGTATTTTATTACATTGACTAACATTGTTTACAATAAACAAAACTATGGAATAAAAAACGGTTCAGAAACAGAACAATTACAGAACATAGAACATTGTGCAAGTTCCTAATACTCCATTCATCACTCATTCATATTAAAAGCATCATGAAAAGAAACACGTAGTCATTCAAACGCTCATTAACAAACAAGCCAATAAGAACAAATTTGTAGTCTCAGATGTTGTCCTCTTGTAAAAACACATTTTATATTTTCAGAGACGCTGAAATGTTTTTACAAATGCATCATGTTCATCAGTCAACACTTGCCTGCTTTAAAGACCTTATTGAAGTTTTAAGTTGAAATTGTTGGTGTTTGTAACAGGCGGGGAGTAACCGGCCAGATCACAGCTAGCATAAACATGTTTTGAATGTCTCGTTTCAGAGGCAGATATGTAAGTTCTACACGTGTCCAGCTCCAGGTATGTATGTGCTCATCAGTATTCATACTTCAATATAATGACATTACATTGTTGTGGTGGAGGAGTGTGGCTTGTGTCTCAGCTGCAGAGCTGTGTCTGATAGCAGGGAAGCTACAGTCAAATCATAGCAGTGTGTTTGCAACCGTGCCAGCCACCCTCCCCTGAATCCGCTGCAGCTGACCCACAAAGCACTGAGTGATAGACAATGTTTGTATTATGTTTGTGGTCCCCACAGGTCTGCTCAGCAGGATGGAGAAGATTGGAATATTTCTGGAATCTTGAAAATGTCTAAAGTAATGGATTTGATTATGCAACCGTTTGAGCTTCACAAAATGAAAACACTGCACTTCCACGGGCTCAGACAGCAGCCATCCTTCAGCTTCATTCGTTTCTGTGACACACAGCGCCACAGCAGCGTGCGTTAAACCACTCAATTTTGCGTCTGCTGTCAAAAGTGAACACGAAGTATCAACATCGACAGCAGGCGTCATGTTTGAAACGTGCCCAGCTTACTCCAGTCACGTAGCTGAAATGTTCCCTGAGGCCAAACCAAATGTATTTTCTGTGCCTTATTCTCTTAAAACAGCTGGAAGACAGAACAACCCATAACTACACTTTGCCTTTAACACATCCAGAACGTGTGAAGCACCTGATTTGAAGTTATCTCGAATGATGAGTTTTGGCATCTGCTGTGAAAGGTCTGGATGTGTGTTTCCTACTAGCTGTAGGAAACACACATCCAGGTGGTGTCCATGGGTGTGGTCGTCCGTGGAAACGTGCAGAAGTTTTGAGGATTTGATTAGTTATGGATTTCTCTTCAGATAAATATTCCTTTAGGAATCTTGTGGTGATCTGAGTATCGACTTTGTGGTGGTGGTGAAACTGAAGTGTTTGCATTGCTCTGATTTTTAAGGTAAATCTATACAGACTAAAGACTTTCATATTAATGTTGTAATAAGGTAATCAATGTAAATATGTATCCAATTTGAAAATGTTTATTTTACTAAAACATGCTTTGTGTTGAAATGACTCCAAACGTGACCGTTTGCTTGGTTTGTTTGTAACATTACAAGTTTATGAAGTTAACCAGACGGTTCCTGTTTGTTCTGGCATATTTTATGCAAAATAAAACTATATTGGTTTAATTCACATTGGAAGTCCAGCTGTGCACAGCGAGTTATTATAATAGTGATGTTAAACTGTGTCATGTGACCTGGCGTAGAAGAAGTCCTCCTCTCGCCGCCTCCACGTCACAGCTAAGAGAGGTTTAAGGTCCTAATATCCAACCTCATAATCTGCTAATATTTATTCGTAAGCAAAGATGAATCAAAATATAAGTTTTTTCACTGTATAAATGAGAAATCAATGAGTGAGAAAATGGGGTGAGAGTGATTCCACGTACTGTTAACAGGTGGAGCTGGTGGGTTCATGCATGGCTGCTCATTTTTCTTCTTAATGGTTTAGCAGGGAAGGCAGCTGGATGAGTTCGGACTGAGCGAGTCCCCTCACCTGCATCGACTACACTCTGCATGCTTGCTGGGTCACACTCATAGTCAGGACTTTTTAACATCAGAGAGCCAAGTCCGACTTCCTGTGTGGGGTTGTGGCCCTGCAGGTGATACATTGTGTATGTTTGAAGCTTGAATTCTTCCGTACATGAGAAAGGTCGTTGTTTCTCACCACTAAACGGTTTGTATTTAATTCTCAATTCACTGGAGAATCCAGGAGAATTCCAAGAAGTGCATGAAAGTCTGATGCTTCGGTGTATTCACGGATCATTTAGTATATTTGGGGTAACGTATGTTTTCACGCTTTATTGACTTTTTGGTGTAAAAAGGAGACCGTGTAACATCTCCACAGAGGAATCTGGAAATGACACGTTTGGATCTAAATTCAGACAAATTCACCAAAACAATCGAGGTGCATTAAACTTTTTGATAGGCACCAAAGTTCTTTATATGATTTAACTACAAGAATAGAAACAGCTGTTCTTACTGACGGACCTCGTGTTTCCACCCACCCCACTGCCTCCACCAAAAGCAGCAGAGCACTGTGCATCTCCTCTCCACCTGTGACCTCATGATCCACCTGCAGGTAGGCGGAGTCTGGACTCTTCGGTAAACACGACGTTGCTCCATGTGTTCAGGTTGCAGGACAGATGGACACCAGCACATCAGTGTGAGGGGACTGCAGGGTCTGGCCTGAGCTACAGAAAACTCCAAACAATCAATAACATAATAAGCTGTTTGCCACTGGCAGAGAATATTTTATATATAAAGTTTATAATAATATAATACAGGGATTATTATAAAGTTTTTACTGTGCACAACCTGCATACTCAGCTCTGCTAACCACAAATATAGCTCTTTATTTCTGAATGATTGGTGCCACGAGGTTTACTGCCAGTCAGCGTTATTAAGATAAGATAAGATAAGATAACCTTTATTAGTCCCACACGTGGGAAATTTGTTTTGTCACAGCAGGAAGTGGACAGTGCAAAAGTTATGAGGCAAAAATTAGAATACAATAAGAATAAATACAGTACACAACTGTACAGAATAGAATAAAATAATATACTATATACAGTAGAATAAAATAGAATAAAAATATACAATAAGATGAAAATAGAATACGAATGCTATATACAACTGAGTAAAAATACAACGATGACAGAAAGGATTATTGCACTTAGTATTATTGCACATGTGTGGATGTGTGTGCTTGATCAGTTAAAGTCTTTATTATGGAGTCTGACAGCAGTGGGGAGGAAAGACCTGCGAAATCTCTCCGTCCCACACCGTGGGTGCCGCAGTCTCCCACTGAAGGAGCTGCTCAGTGCTGTCACAGTCTGCTGCATGGGGTGGGAGATGTTGTCCATCAGGGATGACAGCTTAGCCGCCGTTCTCCTGTCACTCACCACCTCCACTGGGTCCAGAGGGCATCCTAGAACAGAGCTGGCCCTTCGGATCACCCTGTTCAGTCTCTTCCTGTCCCCAGCAGAGATGCTGCCGCCCCAGCAGACCACGCCATAAAAGATAGCAGAAGCCACCACAGAGTCATAGAAGGTCTTCAGGAGTGGGCCCTCCACCCCAAACGACCTGAGTCTCCGCAGCAGGTACAGCCTGCTCTGCCCTTTCCTGTAGAGGGCGTCTGAGTTATGAGTCCAGTCCAGTCTATTGTTCAGATGAACACCAAGGTACCTGTAGCTGTCCACAGCCTCAATGTCCATACCCTGGATGTTCAGTGGTTGCAGTGGAGAATGCTTGTGCCTGCGGAAGTCTACCACCAGCTCCTTGGTTTTACTGGCGTTGATCTGGAGGTAGTTCAGCTGGCACCAGTCCACAAAGTCTTGAGTCAGTCCTCTGTACTCCTTGTCGTCCCCATCAGTGATGAGGCCGACTATTGCAGAGTCATCAGAGAACTTCTGCAGGAAGCACTGGGTGGAATTGTGGGAGAAGTCTGCAGTGTAGATGGTGAAGAGGAACGGAGCCAGAACCGTTCCCTGTGGGGCCCCCGTACTGCAGACGACCCTGTCCGACACACAGCCCTGAGTCCTCACATACTGTGGTCGGTCGGTGAGGTAGTCCAGGATCCAGGTAGTGAGGTGATGGTCCACTCCAGAGTTCACCAGCTTGTCCTTCAGAACCGAGGGAAGAATAGTGTTGAAGGCACTGGAGAAATCAAAGAACATGATTCTCACAGTGCTTCCAGCGGTCTCCAGGTGAGCGAGGGAACGATGTAGGAGGTGAATGACGGCATCATCCGCTCCAATGCCAGGCTGGTAGGCAAACTGAAGTGGGTCCAGTGATGAGCTTGTTAGGCGCCGAAGCTGAGCCAGGACCAACCGCTCCAGGGTCTTCATCAGGTGGGATGTCAGAGCCACCGGCCTGTAGCTGTTGAGGTCCTTGGGGCGTGAAGTCTTTGGCACTGGTACAACACAGGAGGTTTTCCAGAGCTGTGGGACTCTTCCCAACCTCAGGCTCAGGTTGAAGAGGTTATAACAAAGAGCTGACCAAACAAAAATATCCTTACTTATTGTGTAAGTTTACATATATATACAATTAAATTACTGTGTCTAAATGATATTAAATCTAATTTATGAGTGTGAAGCGTCGTAGCAGAGCCCTGCGTGGGATTATTTCCTGCTGCATTTGCTGCACAAACCCACAGCAGGACTCTGCTTCATAGTTTTAGTGAACGGTGTTACTGCAGTAATGAATGCCCGAGGTTTTAAAAGCGCTCTGATGTGATTTATTGTATGTTTACTGTTACTTCTATCAACTTAATATGAACTGTTAGCTATCACACAGCAGCAGCTCTTATTCCAGGGGAATTTCTAATTTCCCCAATAACAAAAACATACTGTGTAGTATGGCAGAGCTGCAGTAACGGGTGTAATTGTAGGATGGGAATCAGAAATGTTCAGACATTTTTATGTTTACTTTTACTTCGTGATTATCAGGTAATTTAAGGTTTTTTAAGTTGTTCAGCGATCATTTAATAAGTGTTTAATAAGGAGTCTGAAGTACAATAAGGACAATCAATGTAGCTGATAATCAGACCACTTCCTTTGGTGGCTCTTTGTCCTGGATCATCCAGCCAGGCTTCACACTCTTCTCCCAGGAAGCTAAAATGCTTCTCAGCTCCACAACTTTCAGTGTTTTAAGCCCATCATTACACAGATGCTTCAGAAGAGGCACTACAGACTGGACACAGCCCTTTTTTAAAGCTGTACTACATGTACACGAGTATTTGTCCCAAGCTATTTGATCGAGCTATTTTTAAGCTCTGTAAAAGAAATCCAAAAAGTTCTAAAAATTCGAGACTGAGGTTCAGTTCAATGCATACATCTAAGTGCTGGGCTCATATTACATAAACGTAAGTATGTAGTCCCATTACTTAAAGGCAATCATCATAGCTTGTAATTACCATTTCCTCTCGTCTGTGTTTCCTGATTCAGCTACAGTCCGTTCATGACGTCGCAGAGACTGTCCACAGTCTGTCAGTCTCTCTTTTGGGTGCAAATTTGGATGAAATTGGGACGATGTTCTCAGTTAAACTACTGGTGCTGATAGTCTAGAACTTTAAGTGTTCACATAATCTGTCCACATCGTCTCATATCTTTACCTCAGCAGCCGCTGTTCAGCTGTAAACAACAGGTGATATTCATGACCTCGGTCAGTAGGGCCCAGTTTATAAAGTCATTCCTCAGGACATGCAGACTGATGTCACTGTTGCTCAGTCAAGCACGACACATAACCTTATAAATAGGATGACAGAGAGGTTTATTTACTTTGTACATAAATGCTTTGTATTATCTTAACAACAGTGTCCTTTTTTAACAGACATAATTCTTTATGCATCAGGCTCCGCCCCCAGCTACCTTCAGTCTATTTTGGATGCTTCCCAGCGTAATGACTTAGTCACTACCAGACATTGACACACGTACTTAGTTATAGTCTGAAATATGTTTACAAATACCGGTAATAAAAGAATTAGTGCAAAAGGAGAATCAAAGCGTGTCAGCCATGTACATTTGATTTGTTTCAGTTTCACGGACATCAAACGGAAACGGTCGTTTGTCGCCGTTTCTTCAAAGATATGACTGGTTAGTTGGCAACTACAATCATACAGCCACAAAGATATCTGCAAAACAAATCATGAATACAAACAATGATATTAGAGTAAAAAAAAAAATAAACATCAATACTTCAGAAAAAATACATGCTTTTGTTTTGAACTACTCCAAGAAGAAATTCTTCCGGTTCAAAGGTGAGGAGAACCGGATCCATGTTTGTCGGTCTTTTGGGCTGAGGGCTGGCAGCATGTCGGCGATTGGGGTTCATTTCGGTTATACATCCGCTTGTGTGGCGATATTTAAGGTGAGTATCGCTTCATGAAACCTCGCATGTCGTCTTTGATGTGAACATTTACATGTCCTGAAGGATGGCGGTGCTCGATAAGCTGCTGGCAGAGTGAATATAAGTCAATGAATTGTTTCAGTTAGTTCAGTGGGTAAAATAAGGAGAGAGGATTGCATCCAGATTCTTCATCTCAGATTAATAACTAAGCATTTTAAACTGGGACACAGTTTGGTGCTCCGATAGGACATCGATGCCAAACACATGAGAAAACTGAGTGTCCAGTATTGTACTTGGACAACATCCACCTCTGACACCACCTTTAGAGTCCAGCTCCACCCCAACATGATTTAGAGATGACCTTAAACTCCTGGATGGCCTTCCCGAAGCCCCGCCCCCAACCTTATAGTGTGGACTGCAGGGTCCAAGTGATTTAAGTGAACTTCCAAGAAAAAGGGTCAAATATGCTTGCTAAGGAAACATGAACTAAATATTAGTGGAGTTTATAATGTTCATGTTTCAGCTTTTGTGTACATAAAGTCACACAGCTGTGTCAGTGGATGGAGAGGCTGTCCTCTGAGCCCCTGAATGACTGACCTCCATCGCTCAGGGAGAGCCCCTCCACACTCACACAAAACCAACTTTTCGCCGCTTGTATCTGCAATCTAAGTTTTTGCTTTTTTTAAAGAACCAGAAATAATAGTGTGAACAAAAAGATGAGATGAACAGATTCATGGCATTTCTCAACAACGATGCGCCATCTGGTGGCAGCATAACATTTAGGACACAACATTTGGGTATCAATAAATGTAAAAGAATTAAATTACATGACGAGTACTTCTGGACTAGTGACATCACTGCTGACGGCGAGTAATCGCGTACATCCCTGGTTGAAACTGTCACAGCTGCAAACATCATATTAAACTTTAGAAAGATTAACAATGCAGCGTCACTCAAGTTCACATGTGTGTAAAGGCAGACGAGTGAATACTGTGCAGTGTAAATCAGACTTGTGCTCCCAGCCTTTGCTTTTTAAAGTCATTAAAGATTACTTTGTCCACGATTCAGACTAAAGGCGCTGACAGGCTGATGCTTGGCCTGCATGCTTGTTACTGTAAAAACTACCCAACTACCCTTTTTTATACAACAGCCTTAACTTGTTACAAAGTGCACAAAGGAACACAGAAACTGCACCCAGGCCACTGCAGCCTTTCAGCATGTTGGGTCTTAAATCCAAGCAAGTTTTAGAAGTTTCACATTTTAGGAAACTTGAAAGCAAAAAAATGAAAACGTTGGAGTCTACCAGGCTTTTTGCAGCTGCGTCATTGCTGCCTTCCTGTAATGGCACATGTAGACGATACAAACTAAGTACCACAAACCTTAATTAGATATTACTTTGAGGAGGCTGAACAGCCTCTTGTCTCCTTTCATTTCACGATTACACAAAACCTTTCGTGACTCTGATTATTAAGGCTCAGTTCACATTTGTGCTGCATGTTAATTTGAGGTTTTTCAAGTAATTCAACAGTAAACCAGTTTAGGACAGTGATGTCTTTCCACTCCAGTCAAACAACAGTCTTATGGCATGTAGTCAAGGTTCCTTGGGCCAAGCTGAACTCCTTAAGGAGCCCTACGGGGACTGAAGTCTTCTCTGCTTTTTCACAAAGATCTGCAGCTTGGATTCATACATGAAATATATGTGGATAAGTGAGCCTGGAAATCAGCTGCTGATGCATCTGAATATCCAAGAGTTTTGAGCAAAGTATATATTTAAGTGTTTCTGAATGTATGCTGCGTGTTGTTTAGGATGGACGGGCTGATGTGGTGGCTAACGATGCAGGAGACAGAGTAACGCCAACTGTGGTGGGCTACAGAGACACTGAACAGGTACGACTTTGGCTTCACTTCTTGGGTTTGTGCCTGACCCATGCACTCAGTCTTTCCTGTTAGCACTAAGGCAAGGCAAGGCAAATTTATTTGTATAGCACAATTCAGCAACAAGGTGATTCAAAGTGCTTTACAGAGACATTAGAAACAAAAGCAAATAAAAAGCATGATTTAAAATTGATTAAAACAAGCAAACTAACTAACTAACTAAACACACACATTTCACACCTGTTCGCGCGATCTGAACCCTTATCGTAAGGGGAGCTACCAGTCCTTCTGTGGACGAGCTACTTTCTATTTTAAATTCCCTAAGCATCATATTGGCTTTGCACAATGTCTGTATAGAAGAAATGTTGATGACCAATCAATGAAACATATTGCTAAAATATTTGCAGTGTTAAAAGTAACTGAGAAGTTCCTCTGTTATCACAGGTCACATGTTTCTGTGGTCATGGTCTTGTCATATCACCTTATAGTGTCTAGCATAGATCTGTCTAGCATAGATCTGTCTAGCATAGATCTGTCTGCTGTTTGGTCTGAGGAGCTTAGAAACAAAAGCATCTGGACTTCAAGTTGCTTGAAGACGTTTCACCTTTGCGTCTGTCCTTCTTATCCTCCCTCGCTGGTGTCTGATCTTCTTTTCTGTGCATCTTTGCTGATTTTATAAAAGCCCAATTAGGATAACCACTCCCTCAAATGTTCCCTCTAAGCCTGAAGGGAAAAAGAAGGAACACACATGTAAAGGAAGCACTCAAAACATGCGGCTATCCTAATTGGGCCCAATCACATCCTGGGCCATCTGACCTCAGGAAATCACATGATAGGGTGGGGCCAGGTTTCACAATGAGCTCACCCGAAACTCTGGCTGATTGTGACCCACACCCTTTACACACCTTGGCTCATGTGATTAGAGGATCATCAGGGGTCCTTTTGTCCCTCTGTGGGGGGGAAACTCCCACTGAGTTTAAATCTGGGACTCTCCACCATCTGACCCTCAAACTGAAGAAGCTTCTCGGATGAGAGGTGAAACGTCTTCAAGCAACTTAAAGAAGTCCAGACGCTTTTCTTTGCAAGCTCCTCAGACTACGATGACCTGGATGACTGAGAACCTTCACAGACACGTTTGCTTTTTGGGTTTTGGAACTTGGAGAAGATGATTTTTTGCATTGAGGTGCAGAATTATTCTTACATTACTGACGGCTGCTTCCTGCACCTGTGAGATATCTACTGCAGCAGCCTTTTAACCTCTGACCTCTTCTGCAGATTGTAGGTATAGCAGCAAAACAGGGACGGGTCCGCAATGCTGCCAGCACAGTCATCAAAGTGAAACAAGTGCTCGGGAGAAGGTGACACAGCTGACGATGTTTTGTTTGCAAATGTGAAACCTACATCATATTATTGTAATTATTAATAACTCAAAGGAAAAAAAGCAAGATTATGCAGCTCTAACATAGAAAATAATGATGATGATGATGATGATGCTTGTTCAGATTGATTGTATCATCACACGTGGACATCAGTCTGGTTTCTCCTCTGGGAAAAACAGTAACACTGTGGCAGGAACATGGAGGCTCCTGTACTCGCTGCTACATCCAGTCAGACACCTGAGACAGACCATCAGCTGTTACATATGAGAGGATGGCTTTGATCCATGTAGCAGTTGCTCAGTGAGCTCCAGTAGAAAGGAAACGATGTTTTTGAGACAGAAATGACAAAAGTTACATTTCTGACAACATTTGTACTCATGCTGTGATAGTTGTAGCCTGAGTGAGGAAGGAACGAGTGTTGTTATTATTTATTATCCTCGACATCCTGTGGACAGCAACTCATAACTGTGTGTGTGTTGTTTCTTTCTCTCTGATTGAAAAGCTTTGATGACCCAGAGATACAAAGGCACAGAACGGAGACCAAATGTCAGGTAGGTTTCACCAACAACCCTCTGAAAGAGCCTGCAGACCAAACGCCAGGAGATCCACACAGTTTGGATCCTGGTGTTTTACAGATGGCAGGAGGCGGTGCTGAGCCAGCTCGTCTCATTTTCAACACTTCTTCTGTGCTCACAATTTTAAAACGTTGCCTCAGGTCTTGTTTGATTTAAAGCTGATGATCCATTAATGTTAAACAGCCCTGTGTCACACTTCTCCCTCCTGACTACATCCTTAGATCACAGCTCCATTTACTGACTCGTATTGACAGGATCCCTCTGATGTTGGATTCAGTAGATAATGAGTGAATTGTTCTGCAGGGATTTACAGATAACTGCAGTTTGTTTTCTTATTTACATTTTACACATAATCCTAACTACACACTGGCATTACTTACACTGAGAAGCATTATAGCATTATATTATCATTATTCGTTTTTTAGAAGCTGCCTTCAGCGGCACACATGCTGAGATTTAAACTTCCTGAAAATGCCAGTTTATGGTCTGTGAGAGAGTTTCTCTAGAACGATCTGTGATGACGGCACAAAAACACAGTTTGGTTTTTGGAGTCTGAGGATGTTTTGTGTGTTTAGGTTGTCAGCAGAGAAAACAAACCTTTTTATGAGATCACATCAGGACAGCAGCCAAAGTATGTTGCTCCAGAAGATGTCGCAAAGCTCATCTTCCAGAAAATGAAAGGTAAATCTGTTAGTGTGAAAATGTTCGTCATTATTTCCAAGGAGCCAAAGTTGCTGGTAGATTTATTATTTTTCATGTGGTCTTCAGTGATGGTCCTCCAAGCTTTCTGCAGCCTCGAGGGCCAGTGTCCTGCAGGTTTCAGAGCTCACCCTGGCTCAGCACACCTGATTAGTTCATTACCAGGCCTCTGGAGAACTTCAGGATATGTTGAGGAGGTCATTTAGCCATTTAGATCAGCTGTGTTGGATCAAGGACATCTAAAACCTGCAGGACACCGGCCCTGGAGGCTTGGGGTTCCCCACCCCTGCTGTTGGCAAAGTCTTACTCAACAAGTTCCTGTTATCGCACAACACCGCCCCGAGGCGACAAAAAACGCTTCATATAAGCTTCATACAAACACGTTTTTGTTTTTACAGTTTATATAGTTTGACATATTATTTCTGGGGCAACATTGTCAGCTTCTCACAGCGTGTGGTCCTGATAATGTGTCAGAAATTTCCCACCATCAAATCGTCCTCATTGGACATCTGATACTTTTGAAAACTCTCTAATCGACTGACATCAGTTAAGTTTGCATGTCCTGGGCGTGTTAAAGTGTGAGAGCATCTGTCCAACAGCTGAACCGCGTCATGCAACAGAACGATGCACAGCTATTACACAGTGACTGAAAGTGGACTGAGCAGTGCTGTAATAATGTCCTGGTGTTTGTCATGTGGGCTTGTTTCACTTCAGAAGGATGAGATTTTGTAATGTCCTGATACGTAAAGCCTCAGAAATGAATTGTGGGTATTCAGTTTTCTGTAAAGTAATCACCCGACTGATTATGGCTGTTTCCACAGAAACGGCTCAGTCGGCTCTGGGAGGCTCGGATGTAAGTGACGCTGTCATTACTGTTCCCTCAGAGTTTGCACATGCTCAGAAGCGTGCTCTTAGGTAGGTGCATCTTTTTTATGTCACTTTGAAAATATGCATCTGTTTCAGTTTTTAATCATCACCTCTGTTTCCTTCAGGAACGCGGCTGAAGCTGCAGGGTTCAATGTCCTGAGGCTAATCCACGAGCCTGCTGCTGCTTTGCTGGCCTATGACATCGGACAGGAGTCGCCGTCAGGGAAGAGGTGTGTTTTAGGAAAGGAACACCTCAGATTTCATTATGGTCACTGGTTTCAAACTGACGTGGTCGGCGTGTACCCGAGCCTACATGAACTCTCCTGAATCTAAGGAGGATGGGACTGCCGTTACTTCTACCACCTGATCCAACTGGTAGAATCAGCCTAACATTAGTTTGGGCTCCTCACAGCTTGGGGTCCTTTGTAAGCTGTGTTGGCGAGCAGGGATCGACGCTCCTGCTGATCCGACTTACGGCGCAGATGTGAATGTTGTTTGGAAAAAACTTTATCCAACAACATGTTTAAAAAGCTGGAGCATCTAAAATCCTTGTGGGAGTTCTGCTCGACCTCTTCCACTGATACCTGCTCGACTCCACTCGAGTAGGTATCAGTACCACGATGTCCAGGGGTCGTTATAGCAACCCAGTCCAAAGTCCAGTGATGTCATTTGTATGCAAACACAACAAACAGCGGAGGACACGTTAGGCGTGGTCTCATGAAGGAGACGCTTTCATTACTCAGTGACGCCACTGACTAGCCAATCGGTGGTAGGCTGTCTGCTGATGTCACATTTTTAGATCGGCTCTGATTGCTGGGAACCTCGAAACGAAAAAACTACCGGGTACTACGGCCAAGTGGAAACCCCCCAGAACCCCACCCACAGCCAGCAGAAGTAGTGCGTGCGTCAGCTACCAGCAGACAGAGCAGTCACCGTTTGAATGAATTTTCCATCTTCTTGTCCTTTAGCGATGCGTCCTGTCTCCACAGTCACGTCCTCGTCTACAAGCTCGGTGGGACGTCCCTGAGCGTGACAGTGCTGCAGGTCAATGGAGGAATGTTCCTGTGTCGCAGCGCTCACACTGACCACAGCATCGGAGGAGAGGCTTTCACTCAGGCCTTAGCGCAGCACCTCGCCTCAGAATTCAAACGGTACCAACCGAACATCAGAGTCTGAACGATTTACTGAGAAGGACCAAAGCAACAGACGAACATCTTAAAGATTTTTCTGTATGTTTGAGTCCGTGTAGCTGTCCTCACTGTGTGTGTGTTTGTGTGTGTGTGTGTGTTGTACAGCACGTTTAAGCACGATGTGAGCTCTAATCCTCGGGCTATGTTGAAGCTGATGAATGGTGCAGAGATGGCTAAGCACTCCCTGTCCTCGCTGGGTTCAGCCAACTGCTTTGTTGACTCCCTTCATGATGGTATCGACTTCGAGTGCAGCGTCTCGAGGTGAGCTGTTGTGTCGACGCACAGATTGTAAGAATCTGAATATTATCGTTGGCTGAGCCTGAGCTGAAGCTGGACGTGGAACGAAACATTTGAGATAAACGTTTGAAAGCATAAAGCTAACGAATAAGAACTAAATGAAATCAATTGAGCAGCAGAATTAAGGGAAAAGTCGTTTGTTAAATGACTTTTCCAAACACACATTATCAGGATTCTGATAACTGAGATGTTTTGTCCTTCGTGACGACCTCTGTGCGTTATTTCTTTCAGAGCTCGATTTGAGCTGCTCTGCTCTTCACTCTTCAACAAAAGCATCCAGCCAATCAAAGCCGTCCTCGAGGAGGCGGGTCTTACACCTCACAACATTAGCAAGGTACGGCGTGCAGGTCTTTACTGATGCACGAGTGATGGCATAGCTGTGTGTTAAATAGAAAAGCCGCTCCTCGATCGCTGCCATGTGTTGCAGGTGGTTCTTTGCGGCGGCTCGGCCAGAATTCCTCGTCTGCAGCAGATGATCCGTGAAATGTTTCCGGATGTGGAGCTTCTCAACGCGGCACCTCCTGACGAGGTCATCGCTGTGGGCGCAGCCCTGGAGGCGGGCCTGCTGGTCGGCAGAGATGGCCTTACCCCAGAGGAAGACTCTGTCACAGTGGATGTGTCTTCCATTGACGTACTAGTAAAAGTACTCAGACCTCAGATAAACATCTTATGTTGCACATGGTCTTTCTTGCATGCACATGAACATAAATGTTTCAGCTCTGCAGAGCTAGTCTTTGTACACTACTTATGTATTTGTACATAATATCATTCGTTAATACTGTAATCGATTTCTAACGGCTTCTGTCTGACCTTTGTGGTGTGTTGGAGGAGATGGATGAGTCTGGAGCTGAGATGTTCACGGTTCTCCTTCCTGTGGGCACACCCCTCCCTGCCCACAGACATCACATCCTCAGGGGGGACGGAAAACTGTCCTCGCTGTGTTTGGAGATTTACCAGCGATTCATCACAGAGCAGCCGGAGAAGCTGTCCAAGGTAAGCACAAACAGACTTCCTGCTTCCTGTCTGCCTGCTGGTGCAAGTCACAGTTTACGAACTGCTTTAGAAAAACGTCACAACAAGCTGGGAACCATGTTGGCCAAAAGTCCGGTGACGTCATTTGTTTGCAACACAAACACAACAGTGGAGGACATGAAGGTGAAAGCATGCTTGTTAAGCTGATGTTAAGCATCTGCACCTTGTTGCCGAGCTGGACAGAGACGTCCTGCAGCAGTTTCTGAGGTTCATCTGAACATGTTTCTCCTCTGATGATATGAGAGAGAGAAAAACTAAAGTCTAAGCAGAGACTTCGTCCTCTCCGTGGCCTCGTGCTCCTCTCAGCACTGATGGTGAAGTGTCTCCTAGAACAGATACCCCGTGTTGTCACTTACCTGGACAAGACCAGGTGCACTATGGGAAGCAAGCCAGAGTTGATGATTTGGCCAATGTTCTCCTGGGAAATCTTGGGTCCATGTGGATGTTACTTTGGCACATAGTACCTCAGCATTCTCTCAGACCACATACACCCTTTCAGGGAAATGTTTTCTCTGAGGTGTTCCTGAGTTTTAGGCTTGGCCTCTAAATTCCTCAGATCGCCTCGGGGGAGAGGTCTGGTTTCTCTGCTTAGGCTGCTGCCCCTGTGATCCAGGATGGATAAGCCAGAGAAAATCATCATTATTATTAGAATCACTGTCAGGTTCCTGCTTATGTTTGTGTCTGTGTCACAGATTGTTTTTAGAGACCTGCAGCCCACAGAGGAGAGTCACAGCATTGACACTGTGGTGACCATGAAAAGGTATTTCCTTCCTGGGTAACATCAAGAGTCACGTGATGATGATGTTGTTGTTGCAAACATGTATATGTTTCTTCTTTATGTTGCAGCGATGGCTCCATTCATCTTTCCTGTGTAGAACAGGGCACTGGAAGGTCAGAGGTCGTCACCATAGCAGCTGCATCGTGACGTGTTTTCCAAAAAACAAACGAAGCATGGTCTCAGTGCGATGTTATTTTCTGTTTTTTACCCAATAAACGTATTAAACGTGCGTGTTTCTGACTCTTTGTTCAAACTGACTGCAGCACGTTTGTCGTCACGTTTGTTCTCTGCTGTAGTTTAACAGCAAACATTTGTAAGCACAGCTAAGACTGAATACTTATGTCAGTTATGATCATCTATAGAGAGTATGTACCTGTATGGTTCATAATGAAAATTGCAAGTCGATGTATCCAAGTTGTACAAAGTGTAAATGTTTAAGTGTGTGTTTATAACACACACGACAAATGCCTGACAGTATCCGCTCAGAAAGCCCGCAGCCTGATGCTGGACTTGAACTCAGGACCTTCTTGCCGCTGTGCTGCCAGGAGTTGTTGTCGTGTCAAACGGTTAAACAGTCTTGGTCCCAATCTCTGGACCACAGCACAGGATGAGCACACGCACGTGTTTCGTTCAGCTTCCTGTAGTTGAAACTTAGATCAGCGTACAGATTACTGCTGTTCGCAGGCTCGTTAATATGATTTCTGCTTTCCACAGTTTGTGAAGCAGACAGGTGAGGTGAAAGGTCATGAAGTGTCCTTCTACAAACAGCCAGGGCTTAAAGTGGTCCTCAACAGACCAGTGCACCGACACACCGAGGCTCTCAGCAGGGAGACGAACTATAATTCATCTTTCATCCTTATCCCGCTGAAAACACAACGTCCACACAAACAGGAGGATCTTCCTCTGAGTTCCTGAGCATCCATCGAGATCTTCATCAAATATCAAACTGCTGGAAAGCTTCCACGCTGACAGCATCACAGCTGCTGCACATCAATGATGCAAATTTCCTGCTCCACCAAATCCCTCGGGTGGAGCTGCCTAACCTGTTTTGACTGCACTGCCATAAGGTCAGGATTTCTCTCATTGTTTAAGGTTTTATCGAGCTCTTTGCTTGTTTCTTTTTCTCCGCCTGTCCCGTTTGGCTCTTTTGCCATCAGAATTATTGTCTAAAGGCAAAGAACCAACGGATTTACTTTACCAACTGGGCCATCCCAGCCTTGCCGTATTGGTCTATTTGATTCACCTTTTATTGTTTACTTCATTTAATTTTCACTTGCTACACAGACTTGACTGGGAGAAGAAACGGGAGAAAGAAAAACAGGGACGGGGATAAAGGGCAAAAACCAACAGACAAAAACACATCTATCAATCACCTGGATCACCTGCTGAGAAAGAAAAGAGAGAAAACAAGCAAAAAAAGAGCAACATAATAAACATGATCGCAATAATCTATGTGAATATGACAGTAAATACTAAATATTAAACATTATTGTGCAGCACATAAGATCAACAGAACACAGTGAGCTTTGAGGTAGGAGCCAAAAAGGGTGTAGTTTGTGGGTGTGATCACCCGTGTGTACACCTGTGAGCATGGACGCGCTTGTTTTTTGTTTTTTTAAAAGGTTCCTTCATGTAATGATCTGCTAGGGAGTGTGGGGGGGCCACAGCCCCGTCCTCCAGGGCATGAAGCAGGTATGGAGGAGATCAAAACTCCAGACATCCAGAGGCCCCCAGAGCACAAGAGACCAAGGAAGACCAACAGAGGGGCAGCTGCGCCACAGAAAGAGCTGAGGAGAGTCCCAGATGAGGGTTCACTCAGCAGCCGCGGAGCAGAAGCCAGGGGGAGTTGCAGTGACGCACCCGTGAGCTCCGCCGGCAGCCAGCCGTGCCTGAGTGACCGAGCCCCAGGCCGAGAGGCCGGGGGCACCCCACCTCCGAAGTGGCCCGAGCGAGCCCCAGGCTCCAGGACCCGATAAGCGGCCGCCAAGGATTGAGCCGGTGTGTACCTGGACGCCCACCCCCGGACACAAAGAACCACCAACGCACCGACACCTGAGGGAGTCCGCCACTGGCAGGGGGAGTGGTGGTAGGGGGAGATAGGCCTCCAAACCTTGTTTCTTTGCTTGATTCCTAGAAACTTGGTCAGCTCCTTTTGTGTCATTTCTTTGTTTTGAGCTGTTACAGTGTATATTATTAAAAACAGTTTTATTACAGTGTTATTTGTAAATCTGGGTGGAAAATAAGTATTTGGTCACCTCAAACAAGGAAAATCTCTGGCTCTCACAGACCTGTAACGTCTTCTGTAAGAAGCTTTTCTGTCCCCCACTCGTTACCTGTATGAATGGCACCTGTTTGAACTCATCATCTGTATAAAAGACACCTGTCCACAGCCTCAAACAGTCAGACTCCAAACTCCGCCATGGCCAAGACCAAAGAGCTTTCGAAGGACACCAGGAAAAGTATTGTAGACCTGCACCAGACTGGGAAGAGTGAATCTACAATAGGCAAGCAGCTTGGTGTGAAAAAATCAACTGTGGGAGCAATCATCAGAAAATGGAAGACATACAAGACCACTGATAATCTCCCTCGATCTGGGGCTCCACGCAAGATCTCATCCCGTGGGGTCAAAATGATCATGAGAACGGTGAGCAAAGATCCCAGAACCACACGGGGGGACCTGGTGAATGACCTGCAGAGAGCTGGGACCAAAGTAACAAAGGTCACCATCAGTAACACACTACAACGGCAGGGAATCAAATCCCGCAGTGCCAGACGTGTTCCGCTGCTGAAGCCAGTGCATGTCCAGGCCCGTCTGAAGTTTGCCAGAGAGCACATGGATGATACAGCAGAGGATTGGGAGAATGTCATGTGGTCAGATGAAACCAAAGTAGAACTTTTTGGTATAAACTCAACTCGTCGTGTTTGGAGGAAGAAGAATACTGAGTTGCATCCCAAGAACACCATACCTACTGTGAAGCATGGGGGTGGAAACATCATGCTATGGGGCTGTTTTTCTGCCAAGGGGACAGGACGACTGATCCGTGTTAAGGACAGAATGAATGGGGCCATGTATCGTGAGATTTTGAGCCAAAACCTCCTTCCATCAGTGAGAACTTTGAAGATGAAACGAGGCTGGGTCTTCCAACATGACAATGATCCAAAACACACCGCCCGGGCAACAAAGGAGTGGCTCCGTAAGAAGCATTTGAAAGTCCTGGAGTGGCCTAGCCAGTCTCCAGACCTCAACCCCATAGAAAATCTGTGGCGGGAGTTGAAAGTCCGTGTTGCTCGGCGACAGCCCCAAAACATCACTGCTCTCGAGAAGATCTGCATGGAGGAATGGGCCAAAATACCAGCTACTGTGTGTGCAAACCTGGTAAAGACCTATAGTAAACGTTTGACCTCTGTTATTGCCAACAAAGGTTATGTTACAAAGTATTGAGTTGTATTTTTGTTATTGACCAAATACTTATTTTCCACCCTGATTTACGAATAAATTCTTTACAAATCCTACCATGTGGATTCATGGATTTTTTTTCACATTCTGTCTCTCACAGTTGAAGTGTACCTCTGGTGCAAATTACTGACCTCTGTCATCATTTTAGGTGGGGGAACTTGCACAATCGGTGGCTGACTAAATACTTTTTTGCCCCACTGTACATGTATGTGTGAGGATGTTTTTAATGCTTTTGGTAAATGTTAAATGGAGCGGTTCTTCCATCCATTCTCTTCCGCTCATGTTTACCAGGATGACGAGGGTCTGAAGCCTATCACAGGGCAAGGCTACACCCTGGACAGGTCACCAGTCTGTCACACAGAGACAGACTGGTGACTCACATCCCCAACCCTAACCCACACCTGTGGGCAGTTAAGAATCACCAGTTAAGCGGTTCATTGGTCAGCTGGCTTCAGGAAAACCGTTAATTCATCGTCATCATCATATATGTAAACGTGCTTCTTTTTTAATTAAACATGAGAAACCACCAACATGTTTTTCATCCCATAGACTGAAATCAGGAACTTCTCTTAAAATGATTTAACAATCTGCTTCAGACTGTCAGACATGTAATACTGTCTGTTATCCCTCGATAAATAAATGCATTAGGTGTCATGTTTTTGTTTTTGTTTATGTCCTTTACTGTCTTTGTTTTTTACGTTTAGTTACAATGTTTCAGATTTTTTATTAGGACAGAACATCGTTAGTTTTTGTCATGATGCTGTGATGATGTGACCTCAGTGTATTTCTGCACCTTTTCTGTAGAAACAACAAAAAAGACATGATTTTGAAATATTTATATAATATATTGAAACAGACGATTTACAGGTTTCTCTTATAATAATTAGTGATTCTGTGCATTCATCGCACCCTGTCTGAGGATGGAAAACATTCTGACAGACGGGGCGGCCGTTGTATCACTGCAGTCATGATGAGATGTTTCTGATTCTCTATAAGTAGAAAACAAAACCTTCAGCTTTGTCAAGAGTTTCTAGCTTTTAACATCCATCCTCTGGAACAATACGACACTTCAGGATCTTCAGGTAGTTTTGGACCTTGTTGGAGTCTCGGCGAAAGCAGTAGAGGAGCTCGTAGTCTTTCATTAGGCGCCACTCAGCGCTGCCTGGTGCCAAGAAAGCCTCAGGAGACATGAGGCTGCTGACAGAGTTACTTAATATTCCCAACATCTGCATCTGGTGTGAAAAGAACAAAACATATGGATAAGACAAATTGTTTATATTGTTGTGTGTTTACTTAGTTTCTTTCACCCACTTAAGTAAAAAATTACAAAACAAAGTACTACACAAACACAGACAATCTAAACTGTGCATATGCTAGTGCACACACATCAGTGCCTCTGTCTCTGTTTCTGCCCTGGTTGAATTTTAACTGCAGGAAAATAAGCATTTGAACATGAACATGAACACAGAGCTGTGTGAAGCATCATAGATTAGACTGCTGCCCTTCACAGGCTTAAATATACTACAAGAACATCTGCTGGTCACCGTCAGTCTGTGCTCACATCAGTGATTACAACAGGAGAACGATCTCAAGGCAGCTAGGGTAGTAGTGCATGAGGTCCTTCAACATCTGTCGAACAATGCTCAGGATTGTCTATGAGGCTGTTGTGGTCAGTGCTATCCTCTGTGCTGATGCATGCTGGGACGGCAGGTTGAGGGTAGCAGAGGCCAGTAACGCTGTGGGGACGGAGCTGAACTCCCTTAGGGTGGTGTCAGAGAAGCGAATGTTGTCCAAGATAAAGACAATGTTGGATAACACCTCCCACCCGCTCCATGACGTGCTGGCTAGCCACACGAGCACGCTCAGTGAGAGGCTGAGATTACCCATAATGCACCACTGATCGACACAGGAAGTCATTCCTGCCTGTGGCCATCTCCCTGTACAACTCCATTGAACACACTGTAAACACTGCAATAGTTACATCTTTTCGCACACGCTCTACTGTAAAATAGCAAATGACAAAGTTCACAGGTTAGAGTCAAATGTCAGTCATAAATATTACACCTCTGTAATATTCTTTATATTTATAATTGAGTGATTTGTATATATTAGTGCTATTTCTTAAATTTGTAAATCTGTAACATATTGTATTGTTTGAATAGCTGAGTCTGTTACTGTTACTGTACTGAGCAACTGTAACCATATAGTGTCCTTATGGATTAATAAAGTATTCTGAATGCGATCAAGCTAATCGTTGGTAACACAAAAGCCCTCGTTCAACAAAGTGTCTGAAGCTTGTCAGTGACCAGCTGAACCCTGATGAGAACGAATGTGTGGAAGGATCATCTGACATGGAGCTGACAGAGAAACTCAAACTACCACTGAGAGTGTGTACTGCTCATTTCTTTGGGGGACAAATATTTATTTCCTCCGCTGTGTATGTTTTGCACACACACACACACACACACACACACACACACACACACACACACACACACACACACACACACACACACACACACACACAGTACCTTCTCAACTACTTTCTGTACTCCTTTCCGTAGCTCATGCACCATATCACTCATTTTAAGAGATTTATTGGAGCTGAAGTCAATGAAGTCGTGGAAGTGCGTCATGCTCTGGTGGAAATGCCACAGAGGGTCCCTCCACGCCACCAGGAGCTTTAGAATCACCTCCGTCAGCTCCTCCCTCTGTAGTGACATACATGTAAATTATGGGTGTGACTAGAGTGGGATTTGTACCACTGAGTGTTACTGTAATATCATAAAGAGCAAAGGGAAACAAATTTACAAAATTCTTTATCATTTGAAAGGAAAACATGTTTCAAACAGCTACAATGTTGTTTATGGCAACAAAAGAAAGAACCTGGAACACATGACAAGACTCCAGGTGTAAATATGATGTGCATAGTTGAGAGGGATTAACTTTGAAAAAGGTGAATTTACCGCCATTCTCTGAGCGTTCTCCTTTCCATTTGGGGTGAGGATGTTAGACGTGTGACAGTTGCGACTGACCCGGCCAATCTGATTCTTACTGGGCAGGAAGTAAAGCTCCTGGGAGGACAAACATGAATGAAATGTCAGAGGTTAAATATCATCTAAATGTCAAACGTGCCTGGAGCACAAAAGCAATGAATGACTTAATACGATGTCTTGCTATCTCTGTATCCTTACTGGTGTCTGTCTGTACAATAGATGCGTCTTTATCACACATTCAATTCAGTTTTATTTTTATATGGCGCCAAATCTTAACAGTAAACAGCATAGCAGACTATACATGATACAGAGTTATGTTAGCAAGTGTGGGCGAACTGTGAAAACATCTCGTACAGCTCAGTTAACAGTAAAAAAGTTCATCCTTGCATTTAATTAGACTGAAAAACTGTCTCATCAGGTTGGATTCTGCTGTTCTAACAGGATGACTGTGCGTGTATCTAATAAACTGATAATGCAGTGTTTGATTGACTACGTTATGTAAACCTACAATGTCTCAGTTAAAAGGCATCTGCAGACAGAATATCATATCCTCATGTCACAATCAAGCTTGTTCATTAAATATCGTTTAAAAAGCTTTTTCTGACGACTGCAATGAAGAAACATACAAACTCAGAGTGAAGGTCATTTGAAATGCTGTGCATTCTGGCTGAGTGTTGGATGACCCGGTCAAACAGGTTAGCCAGGGAGAGGACGTGACACCCAGCCTCGGCATTCGTACAGAGGGGGGCTGCATCCAGACTGGTCGGCTGACTGCAGAACACCAAGCACAACAAACCTACCAAGACCACAGAGACTAGGAGAGACAAAGGACAATTCAAAACATTAGTCTCAACCTGAATGTAATCTATTACTAAAGAACCTACCTTTTGAAAGTGTAGATGTATTTTTTTTATATTTAAGGTAAGACGAAAAATCAGGAAATAAAACTCCACTATAACGTCACACACATGGGGACGATTGGATTACATGCAGATAAAGACACAGTCCATCCTTTCACCTCCTGTATGCACAATTCTGTTCCTGAAATACCTGATCGGATGTTTCCAGGCATCCTGCAGAGAAGGAGATCCTGTCTTAGAGCAGAGAGTGCAGATGTGCTCCTATTCCAAACCTGAATGCTTCATGTGAGGGTCAGACAGTTTCCCCTTTACACTCTAATATCAAAGAGAGGGAGGGTGGGCGGAGAAACATTAATAGTGATCTATGCTGTGATTTGGGCGACACAATAATAAATAATAAAACACAGTGTTTCAAAAGATGTTTGTCGGTTTTTTAAATGCATATTTGTGACAAACTGTTTTTAATAATATACATTATACAGTGGATGGGCCAGGCTCTTCTACAAAGCTGTTGTCTGTAACAGAGCTACACTGCATGAACTTCACTGTCCTCTGTGACAAAAACTGTTACAACACAATGTTATTTCAAGCATCAACTCTGGATTTAAGGTTACAGTGTAGCTGAATTCACTAAGCAAAAGTTATGCTTAATATTTGATAAGAATTTATATCGACTAAATTCAATTCAGTTTCATTTATATAGCACAAAACAAGAATCACTTCAAGGTGATTTAAATGTTCAATAATACTGTGATAATACAGAGACTCCAGTTTGTGCATGTAAATGGAGAGTCCTCTTCACACACTGAGGTTAATTATGGAGTTCCACAGGGTTCAGTGCTAGGACCAATTCTGTTTACATTATACATGCTTCCCTTAGGCAGCATCATTAGAAGACATAGCATACATTTACACTGCTATGCAGATGACACCCAGCTCTATCTGTCCATGAAGCCAGATAACACACACCAATGAGTTAAACTGCAGGAACCTTTTTTGCGCCACGGACCGGTTTATGCCCGACAATATTTTCACGGACCGGCCTTTAAAGTGTCGCAGATAAATACAACAAAATAAAACTAGTACCGGTACCGAAAAAAAGAAAATTTATTCATAACACTCGTGAAAAGACCCAGGAAAACCGAGTAAACGATAAAAACTATAACAAAATAACGCTGAAAACTGATAAAAACCCTGAAAACTATACATTTCACACCTGAGCCTCAACTCTCGCGACCCGGTACCAAACGACTCACGGACCGGTACCGGTCCGAGGCCCGGGGGTTGGGGACCGCTGTCTTAAAGACATAAAGACCTGGATGGCCGCTAACTTTCTGCTTCTTAATTCAGATCAAACTGAGGTTATTGTACTCGGCCCTGAAAAGCTTAGAAATATGGTATCTAACCAGATTCTTACTCTGGATGGCATTACCTTGGCCTCCAGTAACACTGTGAGGAACCTTGGAGTCATTTTTGACCAGGACATGTCCTTCAATGCACATATTAAACAAATATGTAAGACTGTAATTCATTATTATCAGGAAGTCCTAAAAACTCCCTGAAAAGCCTTCAGTTAATCCAAAATGCTGCAGCAAGAGTCCTGACAGGGACTAGAAAGAGAGAGCAGATTTCTCCTGTTTTGGCTTCCTGTTAAATCCAGAATTCAAAATCCTGCTCCTCACACACAAGGTCTTAAATAATCAGGCCCCATCTTATCTTTTAGGATTAGGCTTCAAACTTTCATGGCGGGGTATGCCAGTGTGTTTTGTGAACAGACCCAAAAGCAGACTCAGCAGGAGACGGAACTCAATTTTAAATTCAAATCCCAACAACAGTCACCTCAGGGCGCTTTATATTGTACAGTAGACCCTAAAATAATACACACAGAGAAAACCCAACAATCATATGACCCCCTATGAACAAGCACTTTGGCAACAGTGGGAAGGAAAAACTCCCTTTGAACAGGAAGAAACCTCCGGCAGAACAGGATGAGGACTTATGTAAACTTTAAATACTCACCTTACAGTGAAGATCCTTATCTTTAAATATAACCACTTGTCTTCCTCTTCTGTCTTGTCTTTCATCATCTCTGAGTGAAGTTATCTCTTCCCTTATTCTTTATCTTTATTCTTTTCCCTCCTTGAGAAATACATCAGCTGTGCCTTTAGCTAGCAGACACAGTGTGCGACAGGCTGCACACAAACGATTTGTGTGTTTGCTGATATTTGTTGAACTTATAGAAAAGCTCCTTTTGAAATGACCAGACACTCATCAGTCGCTTTGCGCCCCCTCCTCTTCTGTTGGACGGGCTACAAGTCCCAGTCTTGTACCAAAGAGTGATGTCTAACATCGTTGCACAAGTTGATACAGATGCAGTCAAGAGAATTTACCGTGGGCAAATATAACATATATAATAGATATAACATCAGGAAATTACCTGTTTTGCAAGTATCTTTATGACTCTGTGTAATTGTACATACTCTGTCTTCTACTTTATAATCAATATCTCAAAATATCGTTATATTAATGTTATATTCATTGCAAGTTTTGTTGTCCTCTTGGCCTGACCTTTGAAAAAGTCACATTCAGAATAAAGAATATATGTATAAAGTCCCTTTGCCACATAAGGACTGCAGCTACAACTGTGTGACAGAAATGCTGTTTCTGCCTTAAAATAACTTAATAATAATAATAACTGACACGAGATATGTTTGATATCTGTGTCACAGATTATAGGCCAGCAAGTCATTTACAACCATTTACAGACAATCTTCATTTTTGTTGTTCGGCACAACACTGGCCCATAACATGTAAAATTATATTTACTAAGAAAAAAGTAATAATATGACCGATGAGCCTGCAAGTGCATCGGCCCACTGAGCAAATGTCCAGCACGCCAGAAATCTCCCCTCAAATGTCTCAAACCAAAAGTGACCTGTTTTGGAAATCTGAGGAGTAGAAAGTACAGATGTCGGTGTCAGAAAAGAAATACTTAAGTCCAGTTACCTGAAAATTCTACTTAAGTACAGTAATGAAGTATTTGTACTTTGTACCACCTCTGAAACTGAAAAACATCCACACATGACCAGAAGCAGCATGATGTTCAAAGACCTCAGAACATCACCAACATTTAGCAACTTCACGAAACAATAGAGGAAGTATTGTTATCAGATTGATTATAGAGTGAATTGATTATTAATTATATAGTTACCTCTTGTCTTATTCATTTATTACAAAGCTTCTGATACACATATATACTTCTACTTAAGTAATAATAATGATGATTGTATTTATATAGCGCTTTACAATTCCACTATTTCACACACTGGAGGAGGCAGCTACAGTTGTAGCCACAGCTGCCCTGGGACAGACTACGAGGCTGCCATATCGCGCCATCGGCCCCTCTGGACAACACCAGTAGGCGGTAGGTGGAGTGTCTTGCCCAAGGACACAACCAGTGTTGACCAGGACAGACAGAGCAGGGGGATTGAACCGGCAACCTTCCGGTTACAGATGAGCGTCCCAACCCCCTGAACCACGGTCGCCCCCGACTTAAGTAGAAGTACAGATAGGCGTGTTAAAAATTTGGGGTTCAAGCACTGATTCACTGATCCAATTAAATGTGAAAAAGTACAGGTACTGAAATGCACTCAAAGTACGACGTATAAAGTGCTGTTTGAAGGATTTTTCTACCAGCTGTCTTTGTTTGAAGCTAACTGAACCTTGTGCTATATGAATATAATAATAAAATAATATTAATAAAGGAGAATACAGTGGAACCCCGAAATTAATTCGTTCCAGAGGGTCTTTTTCCTTTTTCCATCGCCTTTTGAGTGAGGCGATGCTGGCTGAAGACGAAGTTCTTGGTGGAGGAGGAGGTGGTGGAGGTTGAAGAACGCATGCGTATGCATGCATACATACGTACATGTACATGACATTATGGAATGTAATTGAATTTGTTTTGATTTTCTATTTTATCTATTTCGTTACGCGGGCATTTTGCCGTACCACGGGCAGAAATGTTGCCGTTAAGTGCCTCCGTAACTTGAATTTTTGGTTAAATGGGGTAAACCGGGGTTCCACTGTATCAACTTTTGCATGTTAGGGTACCTGGGTCGTTGACCCAGTGTGCTGAGTTTTGCATTATTATTGAACTTGATTTTGTCTTTTTTATTATTATTTCTAGTCTTTGGGGTTCAGTGTTGGAGTTTCTAGTCTTCTGGTTTCTGTCGCTGTGTTGCTCTGCCTCTGTCAGCTGTATCTCCTTGTCAAGTCTGCATCTCTGTGTTTCCTGTGTTACTTTGAAAGTCTGTCTCATGTCAGTGTTTCTAGTTTTGCTTCCCTTGTCTCGTTAGGTCTAATTTCTCTTAGCTGTGCTCTCCTCCTGTGTCCCATTCCCTCGTTATCCCTCTGTGTAGCCCTTTGGTCGTTTCATGCTCTGTGTTCTGCCTGTTTAAGCCCTTTTAATGTTTCTAGTTTAAGTGAGCTTTCTGTTTTTCTGCCGTGTAGCATTAAATCTGAGCTGCTGCTTCACGTGACTCTGCTGCACGTTCACCAACACACTCATGTATACAAAGGGCAGACGGTCTTGTGCTGTCACATTCGGACTGACCTGCAGAGTAACAGGGTGACTATTCGTCCATGCCCACAGGGCGAAACGTAATCGATGGACGTAGCTTTGACCTTTCACTGCACGTCTTTCCTGTGAAGATTAACAGCTTACATTCAGATATTACATTATTCAAATCTTCAAATGAATCTGGGTACAGAAAAATAGCAACCTCTGTCATTAATATTTTGGCAGTATATGTTGTTATTGTCAAAGTTTTGTGGAGAATTGACATGAGAGGAAGAACAGAAGTGAAAAAGTAAACACCAAAGAATTAACTAGAATTAATTTAGTCCAAAAAAAAAAAAAACAACTAAAGTGTTTCAGATCAAATGTTAGACAAAGATAACACAAAATGCAGTTTCTGAATGAATGCATTTATTTTAAGGGGAATAAAAATCCAAACGCTGATGGCCCCCTGGTGGGCCCCCTGAGCGTCTGTAATAACTGGCAGTGAGTCTTTACAGCTCTGTGGAGGAATCTGGGTCCACTCATATTTGCAGAATTGTTGTAATTCAGCCACATTGGAGGGTTTTTGAGCATCAACCGTGTTTTTAAGGTCCTGCATCAGCGTCTCAGTTGGATTCAGCTCAGGACTTTGACCAGTCTTCATTTGGTTTTTCTTAAGCCAATCAGAGGACGACTCACTGCTGTGGTTTGGATCATTGTTGCAGAACACAAGCGTGCTTCAGCTTGAGGTTGCAGAAAGATGTTGGGACACTTTCCTTCAGGATGTTTTGGTCGACGGCAGAATTCGTGGCTCCATTTCCCACAGAACAGCATCAGGCCATCACACTATCACCACCGTGTTTTGCTGTTGGCATGATCTTCCTTTGCTGAAATGGTATTTTTACGCCAGATGTAACAGGACACACCTTCCAAAAAGTTGAACTGTTGTCTGTCAGCCCACAGAGCATCTCGGGGGTCATCAGGATGACCTTTACGTTCCTGTTGCTCAGCAGTGGTTTTTATCTTGGAGCTCTGCCATGCAGGACACTTTTGTCCAGTTTCTTATGATGGAGCCGTGAACACTGACTTTAACTGAGGCCGGCAGTTCTGTGGATGTTGTTCTGGGGTGTTTTGTGATCTATTGAACGAGTTGTCGCTGTGCTCTTAGGCTCAGCAGCCACTCCTGGGAAGTTTTTTTCCATTCGCGGTGAATGACTCTCACTGTGGTTCGCTGGAGACCCGAGATTTAGAAATGGATTTTGTTAAGGTTCAAAATTGAGGAAGGAGAGTACAAACCACCCTTGGTCCAGAAGGTCTTGGTCAAACAATGATTTTAATGAACACACGTGTGGGAAGACACTCTGTACGCTGACAGCAAGTGATCTCCAACTTAATCAAAGCATGAACAGATATTTTATAGCATCAGGGTTTGATTTACTGACGCCCCTTCATGCGTCACAGATACATTTTATACATAGATCAGATCAACACCACAATGACTTTTAACCCAGAAGATCATCTTCTATTTTCATGGCTGGTACTTTCCGTTCTTATCTTAAAGTAAATTGTTCCTCTTTCTTGCCGAGACAACAAGGACGGTTCCTCTTTTACCGAGACACTTTTGCAGTTACAACCAGACATGACTAATCTCTCCTCTAAATAAATTTAACTCATGTGTGTGTGTCACGACCTCACATGCTCGTTCTCAATTCACCTGTTGCACTTCTGACCTTTCACCAGACCAGAGGCTCACTGAGACTATGTGTATGTCTTCTACTAAATAAATGTTTTAACCAAGAACTTCTACTTAAAAGCTTAATACAAGAATATGAACATATAAAAGATATTAAAATGAACTGTTGTGTAAGCATGTACTGCAATTCCTTCTATGTTCTAGTTTTCCCTCAGCATGGATCATCTAGACACTCACTAGATGAAGCTTAAGACCATTAATGAACCTGAACATCAACTCAAATAAGCACAGATATGCATTGTGTATAAAATAGTCATAACTGCTTAAGGCCTTCTTAAAGCTATCTGTTACATTGTTAAAGCCTCGTCTTAGCCTGCTGCTCAAAATAACTTCCACTTCTGCAAAACTCTCCAAGCCTGTTTCCTGTCCTGTTACTTTTAGCCTTTCTGAAAGACACACTGTTTAAACCTCTAAACACAATATAAACTCCAGATTATATTATTAATGCAATGGTAATGATGACAATTATTTAACAATAGCAGTAAAATAATTTCCCTGCTCCACAATTTATAACTTTTTCCAGGCGGCGAGATCTTGATTACTTTGTTTCTATTTTGTTCCTGATTTTCCTTCAATGACCGCATGATGTTTGGAGGATCCTTTGGTCTACTCCACTTTGTCAGGCAGGCTCTATTTAAATGATCTGCTGACTGAGAACAGGTGTGGGTGTGGTCAGAGAAACTGATCTCTGCTTTCCAAAGATGTGATGCACCACAGTTGATTTATGTTGCAAGAGGGAGTGACACAGATTTTTCTTTCCTTTAATAATAAACACCTTCATTTAGAAACAGCACTTTGTGTTTACTTTTGTTATGTTTGTCCAAAACAGACAGACAGACAGACAGACAGACAGACAGACAGACAGACAGACAGAGACAGAGAGAGAGAGAGAGAGAGTGTGTGTCTCTCTCTCTCTCTCTCACAAAAACAACAAAAGAACTGTTTTACACAACTTGGGTTTATTTATACAGTTGTTGTGTACTTGGGTCATCTCATGTCATAGCCATTAAATACCCCATGAAAGAACAGATGAAACGAATAATGACAAACTTACTGAACATCATGTGACCAACTCTGAAAGCTACGAGGAACATAAATGCTAATGACCAAAAGAAAGAGTAAACTGATCAGGAGGGAAACCACGAGGTTCTCAGAGAGAGGAGAATCAACACGTCACACGGCGCCAAACAGAAAACACCGAGCTCGTTCAGCGCCGACTCGGGTGGAGGATCTCCCGTACCTGCACAGTCTCTGGTCATGTCAGACTCTTTTATGAGAGACCTCAGCAGAATAGCAGAGCCCACATTAAGGCACAAGATGATACATGCCTCCTTTACACTGCAGAAAGAGAGCAGATGGACAAAATATATCATTTCAAATATGAGTTGACATGCGCTCTTAGGTCACAGCAGTGTTTCTTAAGCATGAAGGCTTCATGACATGGACGTCTTATCTGTGTCTGTGGGGGGCAGCGGCCCAAGCAGAGGTGCCCAGATCCCCCCACACCAGCTATGTTTGTCTACAGTCATTACTGGTTCCTGCTGTTGTGTTTGTTCTCTGTATTTCTGCAACAAATCTGGGATAAAGACGTCTTGATCTGTTATATAATCTTGCATATATGTAATGTGATTTTGAACAGTTGTAAACTTCTGTATGACGCAGACATCGTGACTGATAACTCAGTATCGGTTACGATGGCATCCATTTACCGTAGCATTTGTTTCCTGAGCCTGTACTCTGTGGTACCCAGGGCTTCTTGTTCCCCTACCCCGCGCACACACAAACGCACACGCACGCACAGACACACACTTACTGCTTAAAGAAGTTCTCTGGTTTTTTGCAGTAGTGACCAAAGAGAGGAAACAGATTCCGGGTCATGTCAAACTGAAGCTGAGCTGCTCCACCATCACTGAAGTTGTTACAGAGGATCACCTGCCAGAGGAATAAAGTTATACACTGAGACACGTTTGTGCTGGAAGCTCAGCACTACAAAACTGACAGAACATCAAGTGTATTTACTGTGAAGTCAAACTGAAAGGTTACATTTAGTTTGGTTTCAAAAATATTTTTGTTTGTTGTTTTTATTTAGGAGTAAATGTCTGGACAGGGAACAACTTAAAGTATTCTACAGTCTTTTACAGTGTAACTCCGTATCGTTCAGAGACGTCACTAAACAAATTTTTTTTCTCTTTAAATTTTTAACTGGCAAATTTTCAGAGATCTTTAAATGTGTTGGTCCCAAAAACAGACCAGAGCCAAGAAAGGGTGAGCATTTAATATTTCATTGTTTTTGAAATATTCATGTTCAATGTGGGAAAAAATGGCCTGAAAGTGGCTCAAAAGAACATCTTTCAAACATATATAAAAAATATTTTGACATATGAAACAAAAAATTCACAGCAGGGAAAAATGTCAACATTCAACCGATATATTCAACACGCGGCGTCATGGCAGCGATAGCTCAGTAGGTAGACTGGTCACCCCATGATCAGAAGGTCGGGGGTTCGAATCCACCGAACAGCTACCCTGAGGTGCCACTGAGCGAGGTCCCTGCACACTGCTCCTGGGCGCCTGCTTAGTGACTGCCCACTGCTTCACTGAGTGAACGGGTCCCACGGGGATCAATAAAGTAAACATTATTCTTATTAAATAAACCAATGCAAAGAGCAGCCTGCAGCGTTTGGTGGGAACCTTCAGCAGTTTTGACTCTTCCATCACACTTCCACACTGAGCAGACGTTTATTGTTTGCACGCTCTGACACAAATCAAGGACAATAACAGTGAGGTGGGTTTAGTGAGCACTGACTGCTTACGTCTTGGTAGAGAAAGTTGTCGAGTCTTTCCGCCAGGCCCTGCCAGGCCAGGTGAAACAGAGAAAAGCCAAGCACCTGATGAAGGTTCAACAGTCTGTCCCTAACGCACAGCATCATGGGACATGCTGTACTGGACAGGGACATGGTGGACTGGTCTTGTTGTGACGGCAGGGACAACCACCTAAGTGAAGAACAGAGTAACAGCTAAAAACTTAATGAAACTCTGTAATGTGGGACTTTGTTATATTTCTTAGTGGCAGAAAAAATATTAAAAGGACTCAAGAAACGATAATAAATAAAAATAATGATCAAAACAACAGATTGAATGTAATTTTATAAAAATAAGAAATATGATGTCACTTTATTTTGATGATGTATCTGAATAATAGAAATAATGTGAAGTTTTTATTAGTGTTGTCCTGCAAAGCCCCACAGTGTAAATACAGCCAACGCTGGCACAGGCCCGCGAGCATTTCAGGCTTTTAACTTTATACAACAACAGTAACTATTATTATTTTTCCTTCTGTCAGACACAAACATGTGTTATCTGTAGTTATTTACGAGCTCTTGTAAAGGTGGGGGGGGAATATAACCTGGCCAGGTAAATATGCTGCAGTGCTGGATGACACCACAAGGTGGCGCCTCCTTATTTTGCAACATTGTAGTGAGTCTCACCTGTTTCACTGTCAGATTTCACGTGGTTCACCTGGTATTTCTGTTTTCTTGCTGACACATTCAGATCAAACTGACGTTATTGTTATTTTGACCTAAAAATATTAGAAAAATAACCAGATGCTTACTCTTACTACTTATTACTTCCAGGCTGGACGACTGTGATTCATTATTATCAGGAAGTCCTAAAAACTCCCTGAAAAGCCTTCAGCTGATCCAAAATGCTGCAGCAAGAGTGCTGACAGGGACTAGAAAGAGAGCAGATTTCTCCTGTATTGGCTCCCTGTTAACACAGTACCATAACACAGCAACAGAGCACTTCACTCTCAGATTGCTGGTCTACTTCCAGGATATTTAAAAGTAGTATGAGAGGCAGCGCCTTCAGCTGTCAGGCTCGTCACCTTCAGTGATACTACGATATAAATTTTAAGCTTCATCGTACTGTTGTAGATCTACGTAGCAAGTTTCATTTGTTAAAAGCATTACAACTGATGTATGGAATTATATTAAATGACTTTTGACTGTTTGGAAGCAGAAGGACGAAGCGTCCTGCAGTTACTGTGAAACAACATAAGCCCTCGTTTAATGTATACATTTACGATTTGGAAAGCAAAGTTTCCCAAATTAACTATAAACAGTAATTGTTTGACACAAACTGTCGCTGGATTACTTTAATGCACAAAAATAAATCTTTAAACCAGGTTGTGGTTGTGAAGCCTCTGGACTGCTGTCCCGTTAGTCTAAAGCTACACAGATGTCTGAAAGCTAAAACTTGATTTAAATTGTGTAAAACAATACAAAGAATTAGCCTGTCGTCAACAGGTAATTCTCACCTTTCTTGGCAATATGGTTTGGCTTTTTCTTTTATTTCTCTCATGAGAAAATCCAGCAGTCTTCCCAGCATATCTCCTTTTAAACGATCCAGCAACGCTAAGAGACCGTCAAACAGAGAGCCCTCGAGAGAAGCCAGACGACCCATCTCCATGATGCCCAGGCCTCCGGGTACAGCTTCTTCACCGAGTGAGACCGCTGTCTGCTGCAACTGTAGGAAAAACTGAAGAAAGGAAAAGAACCAGAATTATAAAATCTTAAATATCACTCATTGGCTCAGCTGCAACAGGTCAATGCAGCACGATCTTCTAAAGATTTACTTTTTGGGCATCCCTGCATGAATGGAGGGATTTGTGTGTCCCAGTGATCACGGGACTATGTTGTCTGGAGAAATTTGCCTCTGGTAGGGTCTCCCATGGCAGATGGCCCCCACACCCAGGATCAAAAAGCAATTCACAGAACCCTCAAGTAGCAGAACAGTCCAGTGCACCCTACAGGAATGGGGTACCTGGGTCCTACCCTGGAGCCAAGCCCAGGACAGTCTCCAGGGCGAGGGCCACATTGGCCCGGCACCTTGACCAATGTGTCCCGGCCAGGCTCAGTCCTAAACAGCTGGGTCTGACGTGGCCACAGCTTTGCGCTGCACCCAGAGAGACCTGGAGAATAAGATCAGTGACGATACACGTGTCCTCAGTTTGGGAGGCTGAGCGCAGGCTGACCATACACCTTTTGGTACCATGGAGGCTGTGAAACGCTCCATCTTACCTGAGAAGGTTGGTCCCACCGACATGAGTGTGGCACATCGGTGCAGATGAAGCTGAAACCATCTAATGCTTGATCGCTGGGTGTTCGGTGAGCCCCAAAATCTCAGTCAGCAATCTCCAGGCCAGAGTGACCCTTGATGGTGAAAGGGCTTATCCCAGTAACGCCTCGGCTCCTTCATGCATGCCAGGACAGCGGACATGGGGAGGGGTGAGTTTCCCCGCCGATGGCGATGCCAGGCCGCGACACCTGGGCAGGAGGAATGGCATCCTCCTCATTTTCATCTACAAGGATATCCATGTTAACACCCTTCTCTTCATCTTCTCCGTGCTTCTCCCCAAAGTTGAAGAGCTGGTTGAAGAGAGGAAGTTGATCCTCTGGGGGGACATGGTCCTCGGGGGGCTTTGCTGCAGTGACGCGAAGGAAGGGATCGGCTTTGGGGTCACAGCCACTTGCAAATGCTGCTCCCAGATTCTGCTGGGCATTACGTGGGAGTGTTTGCAGGAGTCGGGGTCTGCTTGCAATGCCTGTGCGTGCTTGAAGCCCATTTAGGCAACGCAGAGGGGATGGGGGTCATAGCTGAGACGGTTAGTCTGCACGCAGCTGGGCAAGGGCGAAACACGACACCCTTAACCTAAACCCACTGGGGTTCATCTGAGAGGGTCCAGGGGCTGTATGTACTAAACCTTCGCTTTGGCAGCTAGCAATAGCCACAAAACCAGAAGCTACTTGACGAGCTCGTTTTGTAACACGCAGATAGCAGTAACACAACACCCACTATTACAACAATATATCAGCTCGACGAATCACAGCATAACAGATGTTCTTGAGAACCAGAAAAACAAGTTCTACCTTGACGGCAGCATCATTGAACAGATTAAGTTGAACAGACTGAGGAGCTCATGGAAAAGAAAGCGAGGATGGCTGGTTTGGGGCCTGGGGCTCTTATAAGGGGGTCAAGGGGACCCTGTGTCCTGGAAGTGATTGGTCCATCTTGGACAGACAAGCTGGTAGTGACGCTTCCATGATTGGTCACTGCTACTTCTAGTGAGATACGGAGGAAGGTTTGAAAGAGAACACCCACCACATCGTTTCCCCAGTCTCCCAGTATGGTGGAAATGTAGTTGACAGCATTGAGGATGGCACAATAACGGACACCCAGTGGGCAGCGAGACTCCTCCTTCATCACCTAGAAGGGAAACGAACAGAAAAACATTTAAAAACTGACTGGAACTTAAAACTGTTTCTGAAATAGCCATAAAACCTTTCCCAGACTGATGAGGAGAGACAATACTACTGTGACCATAACACACCTAAATGCTCCAGACCGGGACTGCTTCTGCATTTAGGCTTAGATAATAAGATCAACAAAGAGGTAAACATTGTGTTTTTTAATGCCCGTACGTTTTGCCCATCTGGTGCTTAAAGGGGTTAACAAAGACTATGAAACGTGTGCACATGAGTGGGTGCTCAGAGCTGTGGTCACCTGGATGCAACTAAACTGGACTGCACTAAGGAAGAACGTGCCTGATAGCCCAGCAGTGGATGGACATCACACTTCATCCACTATGACTGTGAGTGATTACTGTCTCTGGGTAAAAAGAGGATTTTGTTCACTGATTTGGAGCAGATGATGAAGAGCTAACCTAATTCCCTGATCTGTCATCTCATTTTGTCAGCTGTTGTTTTGAATCTGAATGTTACCTGAGTGAGTCGTATACGAAAGTCATCCACGAGTTCTTTCTGCAGCTCCAAAAATTTCAGTTGTGCAGAAGGACAAGGTAAGGTCCGGTACCGCTCTAAGTATGGAGGGACGACAGAAATAAAATTATTCAAAAAATGTTTATATGCAGTAACAGGAAATAAGATATTTTATAAACTATTTTGTATCCCTTCCAAACACAGCTCGTATCGTTATTTTTTGATTCCTTCTTCACCCGATGAAGTTGATTTACCAGTATAATCGTTTGCACCAGTATCACTGGTAAGAGTTTGATGCTACAACCATGCTTGACTCTTTATAAGTGGGCCGCACTTTCTATTACAGCTCTGTAATAAAGTGGTAATAGTACGGTAACAGGGGAAGTTAATACTATGCAAATAAATTAATAACCGCATAATAGCGCCAAATCACAACAACAGTCGCCTCAGGGCGCTTTATGTTGTACAGTAGATCGTACAATAATAGATTCAGGAAAACCCAACAATCATATGACCCCCTATGAGCAGCACTTTGGCGACAGTGGGAAGGAAAAACTCCCTTTAACAGGAAGAAACCTCCGACAGAACCAGGCTCAGGGAGGGGCGGGGCCTGATCATTCTGGATTTAACAGGAAGCCAAAACAGGAGAAATCTGCTCTCTTTCTAGTCCCTGTCAGGACTCTTGCTGCAGCATTTTGGATCAGCTGAAGGCTTTTCAGGGAGTTTTTAGGACTTCCTGATAATAATGAATTACAGTCGTCCAGCCTGGAAGTAATAAATGCATGAACTAGTTTTTCAGCGTCACTCTGAGACAGGATATTTCTAACTTTAGAGATGTTGCACAAATGGAAGAAAGCAGTCTTACATATTTGTTTAATATGTGCGTTGAAGGACATGTCCTGGTCAAACATGACTCCAAGGTTCCTCACAGTGTTACTGGAGGCCAAGGTAATGCCATCCAGAGTAAGAATCTGCTTAGATACCATATTTCTAAGATTTTCAGGGCCGAGTACAATAACCTCAGTTTGATCTGAATTAAGAAGCAGAAAGTTAGCGGCCATCCAGGTCTTTATGTCTTTAAGACATTCCTGCAGTTTAACTCATTGGTGTGTTATCTGGCTTCATGGACAGATAGAGCTGGGTGTCATCTGCATAGCAGTGTAAATGTATGCTATGTCTTCTAATGATGCTGCCTAAGGGAAGCATGTATAATGTAAACAGAATTGGTCCTAGCACTGAACCCTGTGGAACTCCATAATTAACCTCAGTGTGTGAAGAGGACTCTCCATTTACATGCACAAACTGGAGTCTATTAGTTAGATATGATACAAACCACTGCAGCTCGCAGGCTGTTTGTATTTATGCTTATTACAAAGAACCTATTAGTGGTAATAACTTACCTGTAAGTGTACTGAGATTGAAAAGCCTCACATTTACTTCTCTAAACAAACAAACATAGTTCTTCCAGGTGCTACTGAAGCTCCTGTTTGTTAAATGAATGTTCAGTTTCCAGCATGTCGTTTCTTCAGACTTCAACCATCCAATCAAATAACTGAGACCAAACGAGTCAACAGCAGAAAAAGTTGTTTGGTGTTGGCACAGAAGATTTGGCAAGTTTCTCATGGGTGCGACAAACATACTCTGCTACTCAACCCACAAACGCATTTTCACTACATCATGGCACCATTTAAAGAAAGATAAAACAGGCTTTCCAACGGCATAGAATTTATTTCCATAAAGCAGTTTACAACAAAGATCATTTCCTTACCTCACCTCTTGCTCTTTGGTGAAATGGTGTTATACATAAGTTAGAATATTATTAAACATAACAAAACAGCTCAAGCTAATCTAAAGCAGACAACGATACTCAAATCTTACCAGTAATAACCTGCAGCAGAGTCATGAAAGTCTCCGCACAGTCTGGAGCCTTCAGATCATCCATATCACTGATGTCCTTATACTGAGAGCTCCAGGCTCTTTCAGCCGAGAGCATGGCATCCATCTTTTCCACTGCCACTGTATGTACAGAGAAAGATTTGTGTCAGTTACTGATCAAACTTGGAGACGATGAGATTGCATATGCAGGCTATCGTATGAAATGAAATCTTACGAGCAACAGTAACAGCGAAGAACAGCCACATGTAGTTTAAAGAAACAATCTGTCACATTATTCAGGATGATCTGGAAGGACTGCAGGGCCTTTATGCTACAATATAAGGTACTGTAAGGCAACGTTTGTGAGGCTATATGTGCGATCAGATCTTTACATGTGTGTCAGTCTCAGGGTCCACGGATTAGCCGCACTGCTGTCACTGAGTTCTGACCATTGAATAAAATATTTTGTGCAGCTGCTGACACACAGCTGATTCTGTATTTTAGGCAGTACCACACCATCTGAATTCAACAAAGTGGTCCAGGACGTCCTGTTGACTAAATGCGCTCCTGAGTGTTTTTGCTGTTATAATGACATTTAGTCTAAGGCCGCGTTAAAGAATAACCAGGCACGTCACTGCAACGGATGCTAGGACTTAATGCAAATCCTCCAAAAGAGTGAATCGACTTCTCTGGAGTGGATCATGCAGCATTGCTAAGTCTTTGCTGTAACATTAACAGTAATTTTGAGAAACTGTTTAGTAACCTAGTGTCACTGGGAGACAGTGAGAGTCTACTACTGTTAGAAACTTCACCCTGCATGACCGTCATTACGCCGTCGATGAGCAGCATTAATGTTTCATCAGTCTCAGTAAGATCTCAGCAATATTAGACCGTGTCCTTCATGTTTGACTGTAATTCACTGCAGTTTGGGTTTTTACAGCTGCAAACCAAACACGTGGTCCAAACTGCTTCAGGATGAAGACTTAACAGCATCACAGTAAGATTTGTTTCGCATATTGACCAAAGAGTTCACGGTGTCAAAGAGGTGAATGATGCAAGAACGTCACCTCCTCTGTGACTGACTCATTTATATGGTGTGCGACACGTATACTCGGGGTTAGCAAAGCAGTCACTTTCCACTGATTGGAGTGATGTAGCAGGTGGAGCTCATTCAAACAAAATCTGAGTTTAGCTCATTTAATATTGAAATAACAGCATAACAAATGAGACCAAGAAAAACGTGGTCTCATTTGGAGCAGCAAAGACCAAATCGTCCTTAAAAACTCACTCTTCTTTTCCATAGTGAGCCACTTCTGTAGGACTGCATCCTCGAGAAGGAGGTGAAGCACACCAGGCAGCTCTGCTGGGTAGGAATGGTTGCTTCTCAGCTCCTTCTCAAATTGCAGCACCTCCTCCACCAAGTGACAGAAGAGCACATCATCATACAGCAGCTTAGAAGCATCACTGGTCACTTTCTCTTGGACTAGAGACAGCAGGCCTCGACACAACTCCACCTACACGAACACAAAGGTACTGCTCAGTTTCAGGAAACAACGAGTTTGCATGAGGCTTCCCTGTAAGCTGCTCAGCAGAGGGTGGGAAAACATTGTAGTGCTCTTGTACAATAATAAGTTGTAATAAATATTAAATCTGCCTCTGAGGTTTGACGTCAGTCTTCTCTGTGGCGTCGCTGAAATAGAAACTGCCCAAACTGCCCTGAGCTCCAATCAAATGTTTACTGTGTTACAGTTTAATGAGCCGTGTTTGAATCTTATAAGCATCGATTATTTCAGTTAGCTGAAACAGTTCTTACTTCAAATATCCTCCTACAGTCCACCTATAGTCACTTTTATGCCCACACTTTAGGAATGAGTGAATTATAGCATAGTAACAGAAAGCATACCTTGGCACTTAGAGTTACCCCTCCTCGGTCCAAGATCGGCTGGATCGTTTCCTCCATGAAGGTGGAGTTGTTTCCCATCCACATGAGAACCTGTGTGAGGTACCATTCTGGCTGAAAATACACAAAGAAGTTTATTTTGGATTGTGATGACAGTCACAAAGCTAGTCTCTCTGATACGGCTTGTTCTTGTAGAAAACACAGGACTAAATAACAGCCTGGATTAAAGTAATTTCACAGGGTAAGTTTATGCCAAACATACGATTCTGCAGCCATGACAGAGGGCACAAGTATTCCTGTTCCAAACAGCACCCAGTTTCTCAGCAGGAGGATGCAACTGCAAAAATACTCTACAGATGACCTGCTAACAATGACGACTGTGACCACAGGAGCAGACAGTTTGAACCATGACAGAAGCACAGACTGCTACTCAGAATCTAACAAACATCCTCTGAACGCTTCCAAGTAAAGAAAAACATGCACAACAACAACTGAACCCACTGGTGAGGACGAGGGGATGCCCTGGAGCTGATCATCATCATCAGCACATGACCCACAGCAGCGTAATTACACGTGTTACCAAACAACACATAACCTTAGCATACGTACATACGATTACTGACATCGCCTCTCAGAGCGACGGCTCAGCTCTGAATACTCCGTGTTAATCCTTTTCAGAATCAGGATACTTTATCAATCCCTAAGGAAACTATGTAGGAGCGAAATTTTCAGCCTCTTCTTGAATCTTTTCGTAAGCTATGCTTTACTCTTGCAGGAGACGTCCTGAATGGATTCGAGGCCCCATCGCCCCCCAGCATCAATAACAAGCTGCTTATTGCAGAAGTTATGACACTTCACTCGCTGATGAGCACCCGGCCTCGGAGCCAGGGAGCGCTCGATCGCTCAAGGCCGCATTAGGAGGAATTTACTGTGGAGCAGACAGAGCGCACTCGCTGTACGCTCCACGCCTGCCTGCAGCGTGTTGTCAAGTGGACGCAGTCTGTGAGCAACTCTAAAGCTTGTGCTGCCGTGAAAGAGCAAAGTTACAAAGCGTTAAACTGAAAGCGAGAGTTAAAAATAATGAAAAGTGTGCACCGCACCCCCATCTGTGCTTTTGGTGAGGTGCTGTCCACGTGCTCGCCAAGGTTCAGAGGATGGTTTGGATCTATTAATCATCCAGAAATCAAACAGCGGTTCCTTCAGTAACTCATATGTACGCTTATCAACAACTAGGATTTCAATATAAAGCCACAGAAACATGACTTCCCTGTAACATTGATCATGACAGCTAATGCGATCCCACCTTAAACTGACAGAACAGCAACCCTGTGATCCGGGACTGCGGCAGCACTGCATCACGGCACACATCAAACACTTTGTTCCCTCTTGTGTTAATCAGCGTCCAGACTTTGACATGTTGCTGCCAAACGTTTCAGTGGTCAAAGCTGTTTTCAGTGACCTCTGAACTCTCACCTTACTGACAGAGTTGGTCTGCCGGTTCCCATAGAAGTGGTATTTGAACCTCTTGTTGAGAGGCAACAACATGATCTGGATGGGCAGACAGAGGGGAGCAGGTTTGGACATCTGAGGAGAGGACAGAGCTTCACTGGAGTCCAAAGTCCTCTGAGACAGCAGATCATCACTGTCAGACAGTTAAAGAGCAACGTGTGTGCAGAGAACATGTGTTATTATAAAGACGGCTCTGCACGCGTGTGGTGGAACAAACATTCCTGTTCATGTCTCCACGTCTCCTGCAAACCATGTTTAAACTTTTAAACAGTGTCCCCAAAACAAGGTAAATGGCCTGTATTTATATAGCGCTTTACTAGTCCCTAAGGACCCCAAAGCGCTTTACACATCCAGTCATCCACCCATTCACACACACATTCACACACTGGTGATGGCAGCTACATTGTAGCCACAGCCACCCTGGGGCGCACTGACAGAGGCGAGGCTGCCGGACACTGGCGCCACCGGGCCCTCTGACCACCACCAGTAGGCAACGGGTGAAGTGTCTTGCCCAAGGACACAACGACCGAGACTGTCCAAGCCGAGGCTCGAACCGGCAACCTTCCGATTACAAGGCGAACTCCCAACTCTTGAGCCACGATCGCCCCAGGCCGTCTGAAATTAAAAGGTCTCTTTGGTTACACCAAAATATAAGCATGGGAATGTATATAATGTTAAGAACTTAGTGTGAGTGTGTGCGTGTGCACCCATTTACATCAATGTAGCATTAACACATCTGGAGAGGCAAGGAAGCTATGTGCGTATGCTCTTTGTGGATTATAGCTCGGCATTTAACACCATTCTTCCATACAAACTGGACGCCAAGCTAAAAGACCTAGGGCTTCCTCACAGCACCTGTAAGTGGATCAATAGCTTCCTCACCGACCGCAGACAGAGAGTGAGAGTGGGACGTTACACATCTCCAGCCCTAAATCTAAGCACTGGGTCGCCACAGGGCTGCGTGCTTAGTCCACTGCTCTACTCGCTTTATACACACGACTGCACCCCCGCCCACCAGAGCAACGCCATTGTAAAGTTCGCAGATGACACTACTGTGGTGGGGCTCATATCTGGGGGAGATGAGTCTGCCTACAGAGATGAGGTGGAGCGGCTGTCTTCATGGTGCAAGGATAACAACCTTCTCCTAAACACGAAAAAGACCAAAGAACTCATAATTGACTACAGAAGACACAAGACAGAAATCCAACCACTAATCATCAGCGACGACTATGTGGAGAGGGTGGCAGACTTCCGCTTCTTGGGAGTCAGCATAGAGGGAAACCTATCCTGGAGTGTGAATACCTCTGAGCTACTGAAAAAGACACAACAGAGACTGTACTTTCTGAGAGTGCTTAGGAAGAACAACATCACACAGAGACTGCTGGTGTCTTTCTACAGAGCCTCCATCGAAAGCATACTAACGTACTGCATAGGCATATGGTACGCTAGCTGCACAGTGGCTCAGAGGAAAGCACTCCAGGGAGTAATCAACGCTGCCCAAAGGACAATCGGCTGCCCTCTCCTCAAACTGAAAGACCTACACAGTTCCCGCTGCCTCAAAAGAGCCCATAACATCATAAAGGACACCTCACACCCTGGACACTCCATGTTCGAACTGCTGCCTTCAGGTAAACGGTATAGAACAACACACACAAGGACTAACAGACTCAAACACAGTTTCTACCCAATTGCAATATCATGTCTCAATGCTACTAAAAGTAGATGACTTTCATTGCCCCTGTTGTCATTTGTGCCCTTGATGTTGGAATGCTTTCAGACATGTTTTGTTGGATGCGCTAACAAATTGACTGAGTGATTGATTGTTTGAGTGATATATCAACTAGGTCGTATGTTGAGTGTCTGTATGGGGCCTTAGGCCTGGATTGCTTGGGTGTATCTACGGTATGAGAATACTGTATTTTATATGTATTTCTATCTTTTATATCCTATCATTATAGTTTTTAAGTATTTATCTTTTGTGATGTTGCACTGACCAGAGACATCTTTCAATTTCATTGTACCTGTGACAATGACAATAAAGAATATTAATTCATTCATCAGGTAAATGAAATAATAGTTAAATTATTTAAATTAAGTCAATTTTAACCTCAAATGAAAACATGTCCGATTACATTTTTCTTTAACAAAAATGAAGCCAAAATGCACAAAAAACCACATAAAAACATGCAAAGTAACAGCCAGGTGTTTGTGATCAGGCCACGTGGTCAGAGGGCCCGGTGGCGCCAGTGTCCGGCAGCCTCGCCTCTGTCAGTGCGCCCCAGGGTGGCTGTGGCTACAATGTAGCTGCCATCACCAGTGTGTGGATGTGTGTGTGACTGGATGTGGTGTAAAGTGCTTTGGGGTCCTCAGGGACTGAGTAAAGTGCTATACGAATACATTTACCATTAAATTCATTAAGCCTGCCCACCTGTAGAAACGCAGAGCATTCAGTTTTTTATTAACAAAACTCCATGAATATGGAGGCTGAAGGGACATTTCCCAACAATTTAAAGTCACAAATGAGAAACATGGCAGACAGTTTCCAATCATCCTAGGAGTATTTACAAGGATACGAGGTCTGCAGGGCGAGGAGCTGCCCGACCAGCAGCTCCAGCTGGCCTTCAGTCTCCTGACAGCTGGGCGTCGGTGTCAGTGACTGAGTGGGAGGAGAGATGATCGGCCAGTGAAGCTGAGTCAGCAGCTTCTCAAAATCACTGTGAAAGAAGAAAATGGATTTGGGTCACATGTCAGGGGACATCTTTGCTTATTAACAGCTAGCTCGTTTTAAAGAATCATCAGCAAATTTACAAACGAGCTGATGATGGAGCGTGTGTCGGATTCATGAATGTGTTTCTGAACTGAAGCAGCCTGGAAACTCCCATCAGGGAGAGGCAGCAGCAGCTCCATATGTTCTGAAATATGTGGTTCTGGTTATTATTTATTATTAACCTGTCACCATGTCTTTAGTCTAATAAGGCACAGCAGCTTTGAGGGCTCCCACCTGGTCAGACGGTCCTTCATGATTTTGTGCCAGAAGCTAAGAGTTGCTTGGAGGAAGTTCTGGAGATGAGAACATCTAGACTGGTTTAGTCCATAATCCAGAGCCGCCATGCTATCCACTGCCCTTATGGCTTCCCAGGCACTGCTGGTCATCAGACACTGCTGAACTGTAGCACTGGAACACAAGACTGCACGTCAGCGCTTTCATTACACCACAGCAGGCACCAACAGGAAGACCACAGGCCATGAACGAGACTCAGAGAGGTGGGACGCCGAGTTACAGAAAAACATAAGCTATGATGTGCAAATCTCACCCTGGGTCGCCTCAATCAAATGACCATTTCGTTACCAGGCCTCTGGAGAACTTCAAGACATGTTGAGTCATTTAGCCGTTTAAATCAGCTGTGTTGGATCAAGGACACATCTGAAACCTGCAGGACACCGGCCCTGGAGGCCTTGGACACCGCTGCCCTGTACCATCAGAGTCTAGATGCATGCTCAATCATCCAGGTAAGTAAATGCCAAAGGTTCTGCTCATCTGGACGTTTTCATTGGGAGAAACGTTTCGTCACGTCTCGAGTCTCAGCTGACTGAAGACGTCTGAAAACATCCAGATGAACAGACTCAACCTTTGGGATTTCTCATCAGTGGCTTGATAAGAGAGTGCTGATAACCAGCCACATGGCCCGTCTCCTCTTCAGTTCAAAGGATGGGGCATCTGTGTTTTGGGGAAACGATTTCAATTTGTCTGACCTTCACAACAGTTTGCTTCGGTCTGTTTTCCACGAGCTCTGGCACAGAGAACAGCACACTGTGCCCCCAACATGCAGGACTGACTTTTGACCCTGCACACAGACTTCTGCAGATTCTCAGAACCTTTCGATGACATTGTCGTCTGTAGATGATCTAATGATCCAACAGTCTCTGCAGTATTAGGTTGTGTTGATGCAGTTCTGAGACACGCTGCCTTCCTTAGATAATCTTTTTACATCCTGTCACGTTACAGACCTGCTGCCACTTAATAACATTCAAACTCGTTTCAGTGCCGCTCACTTTTCCCCGTTTTTGTTGCCCCAGTACCAACTTTAGAGGTTTGCTGCCATCAAATTTAAAATCAGCAGAACTTGGCTCCTTTCCTTCCTTATTTAAACATCTAATAGATCTTCTGCTGTGAATAAAATACAGATTTATGGGACTTACAAATCATTGCACTCTGTTTTTATGCACACAGCATCTGGACTTTAAAAGACGGCATAAAGCTTTGTGTTTTTAAATTGCTCATAAACAGTGAGGGTGTTACCTGAGCTCCTCTATGTGTTGAAGGCATCTTAGGTATTTCATGTGTCTCTCTATAAAGTCAACCTGGTTACACGTTTGTTCGAGTTTATCCATCCAAGGCTGGGCATCCTGTAGGTGCTGCAAAAAAGAGAAACAGACATTGAAGACGTCCAGTATTTCAGTCTGAAACCGTTTGATAGCAACAATGCTGGACAGCAGCAGAGAAGCGTACAAAGATATTAGGGTTTCTATGCTGTACAGATCGGTCACATTTCACACACACACACTTTATTTGTCTGTATTTGTCCTGTAAGCTCGGCTCCTGTACCAGAGGAGGATCTGCCACAGCATCGTATCTGTTCCTAGAACGGCCTTCTTCTGGCCACACATCTCAGATGTCAGTTTGGAGGTTAATGTATCGGCAACATCGGCACGGCAAGATGATGGGTGGTGTTCAAGGGAATCTCCTCTTAGATCTGGACCAGGGCATCCCTGAGCTGGACTGAGGTGAAACGCGTGGTGTCGGATAAAGTCATGAATCCATATCCGTGATGGTTCTTTTTCTCGCTCCTGGTCTTTCGCGGGTTTCTGCTGCCTAAAGTATTCACATGAGCACATGATAGATAATAGATAAAGATAATCTCCCAGAGGTGTTCTACTGGATTTAGGTCAGGTGAGGATGGGGTGGGATCAACTCCTTCATCCTCCAGGAACTGCCGGCATACTTTCGCCACCAGGCCAGGCATCGTTGTGCACCAGGACCCGCTGCACCTGCGTGGGGTCTGACTGCGGCTCCACAGATATCATCCTCTCACCTGGTGTTCTGCTCCAATCAGATCTGTTCTCCCGGTCTGGGGTAAAAAGGCTGACTGTGAATGGATTATTATTTATTATTAACCTTTATTTAACCAGGAAAAGTCCCATTGAGATTAAAAACCTCTTTTTCAAGGGAGTCCTGGCCAAGAGGCGACAACATGTTGAAATTACAAAGTTACATACATGTTATAAGTAACAATTACATTTTAAAAACATTTTTCTCTGGCTCTCTCAAGCTGGACTTAAAAGCATTTAATGAAATAAGATCTGCTATCTTCCAGTCTTTTTGCATCATGTTCCATGTAAAAGAGGCAGCATAAGTAAAAGCCCTCTTTCCCAGTTCAGTTCTGACAAATGGAACAAAAAAAGATCGCTTGAACGCAGGCTATAAGAAACAGTACTCCTCCGTGTGAGCAGATCGCAAATGTAGGTGGGCATTTGTCCAAGCAGGGCCTTGTAAATAAAGATGCACCAGTGAACAAACCTCCTGGAGGACAACGAAGGCCATCCCACTCGAGCGTACAGATCACAACAATGGGTCAAAGCCCTACAGTTTGTAATAAACCGTAAGGAGGCATGATATACTGAGTCAATCATATGAAGACACTGGGCGGAAGCATTCATGTACAGCAGATCACCATAATCTAAAACAGATAAAAATGTGGCATTTACAAGACGCTTTTTTGTCTCAAAAGAAAAGCAAAATTTGTTTCGAAAGAAAAATCCTAATTTTAGTTTGAGTTTTTTCACAAGATTGTCTATGTGAGATTTAAAGGTCAGAGAATCATCAATTAAAAAGCCAAGATATTTATACGTGTGCACCACTTCTATGAGGTTTCCCTCAAGAGTGGACACCAAAGGGACAGTTTGAGGAAATCTCTTCATGTTTGAAAACAACATTAGCTTTGTCTTTTCAGCATTGAGAACCAATTTCAGCTCCAGAAGTGTGTGCTGAACCACGTCAAAAGCTTTCTGCAAAGATTCTATTGCCTTTTCAAGGTTTGAGCCAAAGGAATAAATAACTGTGTCATCAGCATAAAAATGCATACTAGCATTGAACACATTTTGTCCCAAATCATTTATATACATGATGAACAACAGAGGTCCTAAAATTGAACCCTGTGGCACCCCAGTGTGAATATTCAAAAGTTCTGAGCACAGATTTTCACATTTAATGCATTGAGTCCTGTCACTCAAATAGTTAGTGAACCAGGAGACGACATGTCTAGACAGCCCCAAAGAAAGAAGCCTATGCTTCAAAATGGCGTGATCCACAGTGTCGAAAGCTTTTGACAGGTCGATAAAGAGAGAAGCACAGTGCTGTTTTTTATCCAGAGCAAGTATGTCATTTATCACTTTTGTGGCAGCCGTAACAGCACGATGCTGTTTTCTGAACCCAGATTGCAGTTTTGAGAGAACTTCATTAGGAGTACAAGAACTCTTTTAATTGCTCACTGACGAGAGACTCAAGGACTTTTGCCAAGACACACAAGTTTGATATTGGCCTGTAATTAGTCAGAATGGCCGGGTCGCCTCCTTTTAATATTGACGTAACAAAAGCAGACTTCCAAACAAGTGGAATTTCTTTATTTTGGATTGAAAGATTAAAAAGGATCGTAAGAGGTTGTGCAATGTAATCAGCTGCTATTTTCAGAAAATAGGGCTCTATTAAGTCTGGCCCTGGGGGTTTCCTGTGATCTAAGGCTTTAAGAGCTTTATGCACTTCCTGGACAGAAAAAGGAGAAAAATCAAAAAGCTCCCCAAAATATGTTTGGGGTTCTGTTCAGGGAATCATGGGGGCTGCTCCAACAGAGTTAAATAAAAAAACCAGTAGCTACGAAGTGCTTGTTAAAGCTGTTTAAGACCTCAGTTCTGTCATAAACTGGGACAGAATCTTTTAAAATTAATTTTGGAAGAGCCTTAATTACTTTCCAAAATTTCTGAGGGTTATTGAGGTTTCCTGTAGTAACAGATAAATAATATTCTGACTTAGCCTTCTTGATAAGTGTCGTGCATTTGTTTCTTAATTTCCTGAAATCTAACCAGTCAGTCAGGGAATCGTTTTTCCTAGCTTTTGCCCATGCCACGGTGCGCTGATGGATGGACTCTGATAATTCCTATGAAAACCAAGGGTTCTCCCGTCCCTTGACCCTAAATTTTCTGGCAGGTGCATGCTTATTAAAAATCTTCATAAAAATGTCTTTAAAATAAGCCCAAGCCACATGGATGTCTGGTATCAGACTCAAATTTTCCCAGTTTACCATGGACAAGTCATAATGAAACGCTTGCTCACTAAATATTTTAAAATTTCTTTTACAGATGATACGCGGTTTACATTTAGGGATTTTAGTGTTCCTACAGGTAGCAACTACACAATGATCACTTAAATCATTACAGAACACGCCTAGAGACAGGAACTTATGAGGGACATTTGTTAGAATTAGGTCAAAGTAGATTTGTCAGGACTCTTTATATTTGGCCTTGTAGGTAGGTTGACCAACTGGCTAAGATTAACAGAGTCACAGAAGGATATTGTTCTACTTTAGCTACAACACTGCAAATAAAAACATTACTTATTAATATCTCAAGCTATATGCTGTATACTGCTGTAAGTGGGCATTAATGCATAAAATATACTGCTGCAAAACAACTAAGTTAACAGGAACAAAAGAAAAAGCACGACCCAGGCTTCACCGGCAGAACACTGCCTGAAGTCATGCTTCCTCCGGTGACTCATTTCCGTCCCATAGTGCAGCAGATGGCCCCCTTTTGACTTCAGGACTGCCGTAAATGTCACAGATTCAACAAGGTGGTGGAAGCGTTCGTCACAATGATGCTGACATTTCAATATGGCCCAAACAGATTTCCAAGCTGAACATCCATGACGCGCACGGATGTCGTGTTCAAGAAGCCGGTGCGCTGAGGATCGGCATGTAATGTCGCTAAAAGCAGCCATGAAGAGGTTCCACTTTGGTCACAAAGGGGCCGGCGTGGTCACAGCAACACTCAGGTGGACTGTGGCATTTCAACAAAGTATGTTTGGTACTAAGAAGCCCAAAGGTCGTCACACCAGCTTCAGTCTGGTGTTTGCAGGTCGATCTATGACTGATTGGGTTTTACTGTGCATTTTATTATCCAGTTATGCTTTTACTGTACTGGCAGTGTAACTGGGATCATTGGGAAGTGAAGCCCAAACACTACTGGCACTAATGCAGCCCCAAACAATGACAGAGGCCTCACTGAGTTGTATACATGGCTGTATACGCACTGTTGTCCCTCATCCACACTAATCACGACAATCTGAAGCAAAAAGCTCGAACTGGGATTCATCAAAGACAGTGACACTGATGTTCAGCTCGTGTCACACATCACACTTTCTCCTACTTTCCTTCCTTAAAAATGTCTTTTTGTTTTTCTTTTCAGTTTTATTTCAACATTATCACAACATCGCCTTAGGGTACTTTATATATTTTAAGGTAATGACCCTACAATATTCAACACCCAGTGCATCATGGGAATCCCCGGCAGCCTACGTCTATTGCAGCATAACTAAGGGAGGATTCAGGGTCACCTGGTCCAGCCCTAACTATATGCTTTAGCAAAAAGGAAAGTTTGAAGCCTAATCTTGAAAGTAGAGATAGTGTCTGTCTCCTGAATCCAAACTGGAAGCTGGTTCCACAGAAGAGGGGCCTGAAAACTGAAGGCTCTGCCTCCCATTCTACTTTTAAATACTCTAGGAACAACAAGTAGGCCTGCAGAGCGAGAGCCAAGTGCTCTAATAGGGTGATATGGTGCTACAAATATCAGCATACTTTATTAATCCCTAAGGAAATTATGTGGGTACAGTAACAGAAACAGACTATTTAACAATACAATATGTGACAGATTTACAAATTTAAGAAATAACACAATAAATACAAATCCCTCAATAATAAACATCACTACTGCAGACGATCTCAGTTGATGCTAGCAGTCGTTAACGAGGACCTGCTTGCTCACCGGAGAGCTGCTTAGCTGACCTTAGCTTCCATCACTGATTACACAACCCCACACAGCATGCTGTGGACTTGGCTGTGAAGAACTCACTCACAGCCACTGAAACACCAACAGATGGGACCGAGAGGATCCTCACTGGTCAGTATCATCGAGCACTGCTAACCTTCTCAGCGTCTATGCACCCACCAACGATTCTCCTGTTTGGGACACTCGAAAACCAAGGTCAGGGAGGTCCCTTATTCACGAGCTGCTGTTTGCAGACGATGCAGCATTCATGTTTGCAGCAGTTAGTCAGCCCTTTGTCTGAGGCCTGCAACAAGTTTACCTTAACCTTTAGCCCAAAAAAGAGAAGCATCATGATCCAGGATGCTGACTCCGGTCCATCCTGAGGTGGTAGACACCTTCACCTACCTTCCATCATCTCTAACTCCCTCTCTCTGGAGATACAAGTGATAGCAAAAACTGCAGCTGTCATGGCTGAACACGTGTGGTATCAAGCTTACATATTTGGCACACTCCTCTATGGCACTGAATCCTGGTCCGAGTAAGCCAGCCAGGACAGAAGGCTGAACAACTTCAGCCTCTGATATCTTAGACGTATTGTGGTAAACACCAATGTACTGCAGAGAGTCAGTACTCCAAGTCTGGGTGCACTGCTCAGTCAGAGTCAACTCAGATGGCTGGGCCATGTGCGATGCATGAACCCGGGTCACATCCCCAAGGACACGGGGTATGGCGAGGTGTGCGAGGGCTCACGCTGTCGGAGGACCAAAACTCCACTTCCACGTTTGGAAACGTGACATGAAGCTGACAGACATCAACCAAAACACCTGGGAAAGCTCAAGAGGCTCGGAGCGCTACCATCAAGGAGGGAGACAAGACAAGAGTAAATGGCCTGTATTTATATAGCGCTTTTCTAGTCCCTAAGGACCCCAAAGCGCTTTACACAACCTGTCATCCACCCATTCACACACACATCCACACACTGGTGATGGCAGCTACATTGTAGCCACAGCCACCCTGGGGCGCACTGACAGAGGCGAGGCTGCCGGACACTGGAGTACTTTGGCGTCCTTAGTGATGTCACTACCTTGTGCAGGATGTTGAAGGTAAGTTGTTCCCTCTGCAGCAGCGCCTCCAGAGAACACCTGGCGTCCTCGACAGCAGACAGAGCTGCTGAAACTTTAGGAGGCACCAAACTGGACACAGTCAGGACCTGAAAGGCAAAACAGAACTGCTTACATTTCATACTGAAGATTTCAGAGCGTCATGATTGTGTGAACTTTCTACAAACAATAAATTCTATAACTGTGTGTAAATGTGCAAGTTACACGAGTGAGTAACAGAAAGACGAGAGCAGCAGAAGGGGATGACAGCAGGCCTATGGACAACTAAATGTACCGTAAGGGTGTTGTTTGTATTTTAAACGATAAAAACTGGCTGCTTTGTGCACCAGTGACATCATCACACGGCCACAACCATTTATGCTCGCCATCACAAAAAGCATCACCACTCAGAGAGCAGCGCCACATCAACACCGACAGACGAAGAGGAAAAACTGAAAACCCCAAACGTTACATCTCAGACTTTACAGGCCACAGTTAGCATTTCCATCCATACGAGGGCGTTCATGAACAGTTTTTTAATTTCCATTATAAATAACTATAACGACATGTGTAATGGCATTTCAGTGGTGCAGCGTCCCCGTTTAAGAAAATCATAATTAAATTTATAACATCTATTAAATACAAATTTGTTTGTTAACTAGTTAGTTTATTTGCTTGTTTTAATCAATTTTAAATCATGCTTTTTATTTGTTCTTGTTTCTAATGTCTCTGTAAAGCACTTTGAATCACCTTGTTGTTGAATTGTGCTATACAAATAAACTTGCCTTGCCTTACAAATAACTATAATAGTAGATATAAATAGAAATAATATGAAAAGCCTATGGGAAATACTGAACAGTGTTATAAAACGTGGGGCTGGACAAAAGAACTACAAGTATTTCATTTGTAACGACCATGAAGAATATGGACGCTGTGACAAACAGTCTCAATGAACTCTTTGTAACTGCTGCACCAAATTCAGCAGAAACAGGCGCTGATCCTGGGAGAGCACAGGACAAACCGGATACACCGATAGACAGAAATCCATATTCTATGTTCCTCACAGCCATCGGTGAAAATGACGTTTTTGAAACTGTCAAAAATGTAAAAATCAGAAATCTTTGGATTGTAATGAGATTGATATGATCGTGGTTAAAAGAGTCATTGAGGCTGTTATAAAACCGTTTACATACATCTGTAATTTATCATTTCAAACTGGTCGATTTCCAGACAGAATGAAAAGAGCAAAAGTTAGTCTATACAAATCTGGCAACAAACACCATTTCACAAACTACAGGCCGGTCTCTTCACCACCTCAATTCTCAAAAGTTCTTGAAAAACTGTTTAAAAACAGACTGGAGAAATTTACACATAAACATAAACTACTCACCGAGAGTCAGTACGGGTTCAGATCAAGCAGATCAACATCATCAGCACTATTAGATTCAATAGAATACATCAGAAATATGTGTCTGGGTCATTCAGAGACTTGACAAAGGCATTTGACTCCATAGATCCTGATATATTAATAAGAAACCTGGAACGTTATGGTGTCAGAGGGGTCGCTCTAGATTGGGCCCGGAGTTATTTAGGTGACAGGAAGCAGTTTGTGAAATTAAATGCTCCTTATGTATGCACATTGCTTGTGGTGTACCCCAAGGGTCAGTTTGGGCCCAAAATTCTTCAACTTACACATTAACGACATCTGTAAAGTGTCCAAAGTATTAAAAATGGTTCTCTTTGCTGATGATACAAACATCTTCTGCTCTGGTGATGATCTGCAGAACTTATTGGAGGATATGACTAATGAAATAAGTAAAGTAAAATAAATTTCTGGGGGTAAAAAAATCTTAACTGAGAGCTCACGTAAGATATATTCATTCCAAAGTATCACGAAGCATTGCAACACTAAACAAGGCAAAGCAGGTATTAGACAGAACATGCCTTCATGTTCTACTGTTCACTGGTTTCACCTTACTTAAGCTACTGTGCAGAGGTCTGGGGCCACAACTGTAAAACTACATTACATTCACTTTGTACTCTTCAAAAAACGCAGTTTGAATCATCCACGCTGCAGGTTACAGGTTACTGCAGTCTGAAATATTGAAATGTGCCGATCTAGTGAAATTCCAAACAGCACAAATTCTATTCAAAGGCATCAAGACCAGGAAGTTCCTGACCATGCATGGAGGGTTTCACCCCGAGTCCAGCACCCCGAGGCTGTATGCTAAGCACAAGGAAGGAGGCCGGGAACTGGTGAGTGTCAGCACCACAGGATGAGACATCAAACCAGTGCAGGTGGTGGGAGACAGGAGGACTCTGGCCAAAACATCTCTGATGGACAGAGTCTCCCAGCCCATGCATGCTGAGCTGCAGAGCTCCTTCAGTGACAGACTGCTGCATCCTCGATGCATGACGGAGCGTTTCTGCAGGTCCTTCCTCCCTGCAGCTGTCACACTGTACAATCAGAACTGCTCCCAACAAACACAGGTTTACATCAATGCTGTAACTTGCACTATTTCATCATCCGATTCACACTATAAGCTGAGTTTGCCTCTTATCTGAAATACATTTTATCTGTAAATAAAGTGTATTTCATTTTATTTAATGGTAATAACTGTACAGTACTCTGTTTTTGGTAACTACTGTCCTTGATGTAAATATATATATTTTTTAAATTGTGTATGTTTCTGTTCTGTGCGCTGTTTGATGTACGTGTGTTTTTTTCTTGTTGCTGTTACAACCACATTTCTGCTTGTGGCACAATTAAAGGATTATTCTATTCTAAACATCCACGAGTACATCGTGGAGAGGCCACAACCCGCCGTGTCCGTCCGTTACAAAAGCAGAGCTAAACCTGGCATCAACAAATGTACAACAAAAGACCTGCATGATGTACAAAACTGTTATTTCTTTGGAAAACTACAGCTCATGTCCCATTATGATCCACTGCTGTAAGAACTCATAATAATAATAAAGATGATTTTAGGTAGTGCCAGAAAGCACAGACACAGTGTATGTTAGGCTGTCTGAAACAGTGATGTGCTCCTGGTGACTTATTTTCACTGCTGATTAAATGGAGTCAGTAACTTAGTAACAACTAACCAGTTTCTGTCTGGTAAGATGAGACGTGAGCTCAGGTTAAATGAATAAAACAAAAACGTGTTTCTAGTGTCCAAAACAACAACAACTGTTCCTGTAATCACCATTAAAACCTTTACTGGGAAGAAGTTGGTGTGAATCCTTCAAACCACCGCATTAACAAACTCCAACATGAAGAAAAACAACGTTTTTAGTGATATTTAGAGATTTCTGAGGAGAAAATGAAGCTGCCCGCCGGTGTGTTCAAAGCCACCAGACAACAGGGGTTTAATCCAACAAGTCATTCAAGTCTGTTTTGACAACACTGAGACTGGAAAGCTGGGAGAAAAGAGCCGGAATAGACTCAACACAATCAAAACACTGACTTCTGGCAGTGGCTCATACCAGCGCCCCCCACTGGCTGCCTGGAGGAGTACAGTTTGATTTAAAGCTATAACTGAGCTCAAAACAAGGTTTATACAATCAGTCTTTCTACCATAAATCTAATTTAACTATTAATAAGTGCATAAACTTCACAACAACGCACAAACGTGTTTCTCGAGGACACAGAAATGTGTAAAAATACAGTGTTATAGACGTTTGTTTGTTTACGTCTTACATTTTTAGTGTAAAAATGGAGATATATAGAAACATGCACCGTCATACTGTTCCCACGCCAGTGTCCACGCAACTGCACCACTACTAATCTCATATGTGGGCTTGTGCACGTTTTTACTGAGCTGTGATTAGGACACAGACGCTGGCAGCCCACAGCTCATTCTGTGGGCTGTGAGGTCATTGTGCAAATGTCCTGTTTATAAAGCTGCAGTCAGCTGAGACTGAAGACGCCACCTGGATGATGACGAAACGTTTCTCCCACGGAAACGTCCAGATGGACACAATCAGCCTTTTGGGAGCAATTACAGGGTTGGTTTGTTTGTCTTTAACTGGGAGACTCGGTTGCCACATTTCCCACCTGTCCCGGTGTTAGTGACACAGCGAGCAGGACCGCATCTCACGCATTCTTCGCTGTGTTTCTGTATATATGATGCTTTCGTTCACCTGCTCCTTCAGCGTGTTGTTCTGCTCGGTCAGATGTTCCATCAGCTCACCGACGGTCTTCGGGCACATCAGCTCGGTGTCTCTGTCCTCCAGGAAACCCGCCACGAAGTCCTCCGCAGATAAAGCTTCGCGGTGTGGCGCTGCCGTATGAGCAGGCTGTGAGGAACATGTTGTTATTTCACTCTCTGCTCGCGCTGGCGTTCCTGTTACGGCCGCCGCCATCTTTCCTCTCGAATGCAACGACCGCCTTCCTCGGAGGCGCTCGTGAATTGTATTTGGGTTCCCCGCGGGAAGAGGTCACGCGTGTAGCGGTCACGCGTAGTTACACACATGCCAGGCTTTCATATTAAATTTTCCTTTATAGATTGTCTCACATAAAGGGACGTTACCACGCGTGTCTTGCTCTCTTGTAAACTGTAGCCACTGCTGCCGTATGGCCCGTGTTTGTTTCACTAACACGAGGAGTACGCTGGAGGAGAAAACAAGCCCACATTTGCCTGAAAACGCCTACGTCACAGATGGCGCCGTCCGCTACACGTCAGCACATTCATTCATGGTACCGGGTCCAGTACAGCTGATTGTAGTATCGATACCAAGTCAATGCAGGACCGATACCAATACTATTGATCTACAGACATACCTTATGTAGGGGAGCACGTGACATGACTCATCACAGGTGTGCAGATTCCGAGCACACCTTAATGACCACTAAATCACTGTGATTCTACAATAATAAATAACAATGAAAACACACCTTTCGTGTCTGTTTCCAACACACAGCTCAGGCTGTTTAAACGTGCTGTTGGCTATAAACAAGACACAAGAAGATTCAGACATTTTTCATACTGTTTGTTAATTCACAAAAAAATTATAATTCAGTGAATTTAGAAGATAGAAACAAAGTATCTATCGCACTACTATCGATCCAGTATCAATTCCAGTGTTGTTGTCGATACTATTAATAATTGGATCAATGTGCCGCCTCTAATTCATGTATACAGATGTATAGTGCTGTTTACCTGAGTACCTTAGCACACAGTTGAGCTGTAGCATATTTTTCCATGCATTAGTTAACTATAACTGAATATATGATCGAATGTTATGTTGTCTGTCTGTCAAACTGATCTTCATCTCGATCTTTGTGACCATTCTTTGGAACAGATGTACTCTCTCTCCCTTTCACTTCCTGTCTCTGCCTAATGTTTTTCATGTTTGCGCTTCTATTTTTCACAAACACACGCACGTGTCTCATTGTCATTTTTGAAGTGGATTGTGAAGACCAATATAGGCTATCTATTAATTTAAACACTGGAATGCAAATAAATATTTTTAAAAATGCAAGGAAAACCATTAGCACTGCAGGTGAGCTATTTGTTAACAGTTGTCACGATTCTCATCACAAATTAGCACTTCTGGTGTAAATATCTCATGAACAAGAGAAAGCCATGCAGGTTCATTGTAATGGAAAACTCAGACTGAATACATAATTCCCAAGTCACAATATATGTCATCCACAGCAGTATATTCAATTCAATTTATTTACACAGCGCCAAATCACAACAACAGTCACCTCAAGGTGCTTTATGTTGTACAGTAGACCCCACAATAATACATACAGAGAAAAACCCAACAATCATATCACCGCCCATGAGCAAGCACTTTGGCGACAGTGGGAATGATATGCTGTGTGCAGGCAGTTGAAGAGGACCCAAAACGCTGGACTCAAAACTGCACTTTATTGCAGCCTTGGGAGAAATATAAAACAATAGCAAACTAAACTGGGAAATCCAAGACTATAACTCATGAGAAAACACACATGACGAGAAGGGAACCAACATTAACAACGCAACAACAAGAACTAACTGACAGGGACTAAAATACACTGGCAGGCACATGAGGAAACGAGGAACAGGTGGGCACACAGCTGGGACTCATGGACATAACGAGACACAGACCTACAAAGTAAAACAGGAAACACACAGATTATTTTACAACACAAAACTCAGGGACCCGAACAGAGCACAGAGGGAAGACACAGGTAAGGATAAGAAACATGAAGTAGAAAGTAATAATAATAATAATAATAATAATAAACTCAAAGCGCTGGGTCACCGATTCAGGACCGTGACAGGGAAGGAAAAACTTCCTTTTAACAGGAAGAACCTTCGGCAGCATAACTAAGGGAGGATTCAGGGTCACCTGGTCCAGCCCTAACTATATGCTTTAGCAAAAAGGAAAGTTTGAAGCCTAATCTTGAAAGTAGAGATAGTGTCTGTCTCCTGAATCCAAACTGGAAGCTGGTTCCACAGAAGAGGGGCCTGAAAACTGAAGCCTCTGCCTCCCATTCTACTTTTAAATACTCTAGGAACAACAAGTAGGCCTGCAGAGCGAGAGCGAAGTGCTCTAATAGGGTGATATGGTACTACAAGGTCATTAGCTTCCTGTCTGACAGACGCCAAGTGGTCAGACTGGGCAGCATCACCTCATCCCCCGTCACACTGAACACTGGTGCTCCACAGGGGTGTGTACTGAGCCCTCTCCTGTACTCACTCTACACCTACGACTGCACAGCCACTAACAGCTCCAACATCATTGTGAAGTTTGTGGACGACACTACAGTGGTGGGTCTTATCACCAACGGTGATGAGACGGCTTACAGGGAGGAGGTCAGCGCCCTGACCCACTGGTGTCAAGACAACCATCCCACCCTCAACGTCGCAAAGACAAAGGAGTTGATAGTGGACTTCCGGAGGTGCAGAGAAGTACACACCCCCATCACCATCAACGGCGCTGCTGTGGAGAGAGTGAGCAGCTTCCGGTTCCTTGGTGTACATCTGGCTGAGGATCTTACGTGGTCAGTACACACAAACAAAACAGTGAAGAAGGCGCAGCAGCGCCTCTTCTTCCTCAGGAGACTGAAAAGATTCGGCATGAGCCCCCGCATCCTCAGGACCTTCTATCACTGTGCCATTGAGAGCATCCTCACTGGATGCATCACCACCTGGTATGGCAACAGCACCGCCTACAACTGCAAAGCTCTCCAGCGAGTAGTGCGGTGCTCTGAACGGATAATTGGAGGTGAGCTTCCCTCCCTCCAAGACATCTACAGGAAGCGCTGCCTGAGGAAAGCGGGGAGGATCATCAAGGACTCCAGTCACCCCAGCCATAAACTGTTCAGACTACTTCCATCAGGAAGGAGGTTCTGCAGCATCCGGTCCCGTACCAGCAGACTGAGAGACAGCTTCTTCCACCAGGCCATCAGACTGCTGAACACGTCATAGACACCTCAGCTTCACTACTGGAACTTCAACATTATGCACTCCACACTGTATATAAATGCCACTTGTTTTGCACAATATCCAACTACCAACCTCTGTATATTTTACATATTTATTTTATTTTTACTCTATTTAATTTGTAAAATATGTGCGCGCGCGCACACACACACACACACACACACACACACACACACACAGTGGGGCAAAAAAGTATTTAGTCAGCCACCGATTGTGCAAGTTCCCCCCCCTAAAATGATGACAGAGGTCAGTAATTTGCACCAGAGGTACACTTCAACTGTGAGAGACAGAATGTGAAAAAAAAAAATCCATGAATCCACATGGTAGGATTTGTAAAGAATTTATCCGTAAATCAGGGTGGAAAATAAGTATTTGGTCAATAACAAAAATACAACTCAATACTTTGTAACCTAACCTTTGTTGGCAATAACAGAGGTCAAACGTTTACTATAGGTCTTTACCAGGTTTGCACACACAGTAGCTGGTATTTTGGCCCATTCCTCCATGCAGATCTTCTCGAGAGCAGTGATGTTTTGGGGCTGTCGCCGAGCAACACGGACTTTCAACTCCCGCCACAGATTTTCTATGGGGTTGAGGTCTGGAGACTGGCTAGGCCACTCCAGGACTTTCAAATGCTTCTTACGGAGCCACTCCTTTGTTGCCCGGGCGGTGTGTTTTGGATCATTGTCATGTTGGAAGACCCAGCCTCGTTTCATCTTCAAAGTTCTCACTGATGGAAGGAGGTTTTGGCTCAAAATCTCACGATACATGGCCCCATTCATTCTGTCCTTAACACGGATCAGTCGTCCTGTCCCCTTGGCAGAAAAACAGCCCCATAGCATGATGTTTGCACCCCCATGCTTCACAGTAGGTATGGTGTTCTTGGGATGCAACTCAGTATTCTTCTTCCTCCAAACACGACGAGTTGAGTTTATACCAAAAAGTTCTACTTTGGTTTCATCTGACCACATGACATCCTCCCAATCCTCTGCTGTATCATCCATGTGCTCTCTGGCAAACTTCAGACGGGCCTGGACATGCACTGGCTTCAGCAGCGGAACACGTCTGGCACTGCGGGATTTGATTCCCTGCCGTTGTAGTGTGTTACTGATGGTGACCTTTGTTACTTTGGTCCCAGCTCTCTGCAGGTCATTCACCAGGTCCCCCCGTGTGGTTCTGGGATCTTTGCTCACCGTTCTCATGATCATTTTGACCCCACGGGATGAGATCTTGCGTGGAGCCCCAGATCGAGGGAGATTATCAGTGGTCTTGTATGTCTTCCATTTTCTGATGATTGCTCCCACAGTTGATTTTTTCACACCAAGCTGCTTGCCTATTGTAGATTCACTCTTCCCAGTCTGGTGCAGGTCTACAATACTTTTCCTGGTGTCCTTCGAAAGCTGTTTGGTCTTGGCCATGGCGGAGTTTGGAGTCTGACTGTTTGAGGCTGTGGACAGGTGTCTTTTATACAGATGATGAGTTCAAACAGGTGCCATTCATACAGGTAACGAGTGGGGGACAGAAAAGCTTCTTACAGAAGACGTTACAGGTCTGTGAGAGCCAGAGATTTTCCTTGTTTGAGGTGACCAAATACTTATTTTCCACCCTGATTTACCAATAAATTCTTTACAAATCCTACCATGTGAATTCATGGATTTTTTTTTTCACATTCTGTCTCTCACAGTTGAAGTGTACCTCTGGTGCAAATTACTGACCTCTGTCATCATTTTAAGTGGGGGAACTTGCACAATCGGTGGCTGACTAAATACTTTTTTGCCCCACTGTATATATACACACACGTAGACATACATATTTAGTATACACATTCAGTAATATGCATACACTCTTATATTGTACATATATTTATTCATATAATTCTCAGATTTAGCCATTCGTATATTTGCCTGTTCTTATGTTATTGTACTTTGCACACCTCTGTTGCTTGTGAAGCTCGCACACAAGAATTTCACTCGCATGTACCAGTGTACCTGCACATGTGACAATAAAAGTGATTTGATTTGATTTCATGTTCAAGGTTTTACACGCTCCCATCCAGTTTCCATCTTATGTTCTCGCGTCATTGTTTTCATAGTTGGTTCATTCCCAGTTTAGGCTTCAGTTTAGTTTCACCTCACCTTGTTGTTTTTTGTGTATCTCCGTACCAAAGGCTCGCTTTTTGTGTAAACCTCTGTTCATCTCTTGCGTGTCTGCATTTGGGTCCGCACCACAAACACACCTGCGGCTTAGCCGTGACAAATTTCAAACATTTGATAAGGTGTATATGCTCTTTTTGAATAAAATATGGATTTATGAGACTTGCAAATCATTACATTTTTCTTTGATTTACATTTCACACGCAGTGGGAAGGTTTGCCCATATTTTCCAGCTGAAGAAACAAGCTGCTGCTGCAGCTCAGTGCTGGTTCTGATTAAAAAGGTGTCACAGGGTATCACAGTTTGTTTGTGGGGCTGCACAGCCAAAACCTGTCAGTGTGCCCATAATGACTGTGACAACAATGAGCATCAGAAGTGGACCATCGAGCAAAGGAGGAAGATGGCCTGTTCTGATGAATCATGTTTGCTTTTTTCACGTGGATGGCCGGGAGCTTGTGTCACGTGCTTAGGAAACACAGTCTGATGCTCTGGAAACCTCGGGTCCTGCCACCCATGTGGATATTACTGTAGGTGCCAGATATCTACTTTATATTTGGATTTACAATTAATTTCATGTTTGGTTTGTAATTCATAGATGCTTGTGAGTTACATAATTGATATTTTCAGGATTAATACGTTTGAACATTTAGGTTATGTTTTCGTAAGGTAATGATATGGCCCTGTTTGTGATAAGAATCAAAAGAGGTGCCCATCACTTTAAGCATGTAAGTGCAATGGAAAACCTTTGTGGTTTGGGAAGAGGAGGAGCATGGCCGGAGAGGTTAGGAGTACACAGGTTGTTCTGGATAAATGTCTTATTTTTTGGAATGTTTATGCTTATTTAAGAAGGAGTTTATTGTTAAGTCTTTAGTTAGTAATAAATAAAACAATCTTCAAGTCACAATTCAACTGGAAACATTTCCTTTTAGAAACCAGGAACACCCGTCAGCCACAGACTCCCTTTTTGAACATTTCCCTACATGCACCACCTACCTAAACGTTGCTGCAGACCATGTGCACCCTTTCATGGAAACGGTCTTTTTCCTTGGCTTCTTTCACAGTAGTATTATAATCATGCCTGATTGGTATGAGTTCAACCCCATTTACCATATAAATGGTGAAAAAACAATAATTCACAGGGAACGTGTTGATCTGCAGAGAAGGGCAGACCTAAGTGGAAATAAAGTTTATCATATACGAAACGAAAGAAGAAGAAACAGTGTTACTATTATCTGAATTTATTTGGTGCATTGTGAAAAGCTCGTGTACGGAACAGATGAAGCTACGTGTTATCTGGAACGTTCACCGGCACCAGTTTAGTCGCACGGCTGCCAAAAACGAGCCCATCGGTTCCCCAGGCTTGTGACAAAATCGTTGCTTGCATCTTTATCTTTTCTGCGCGTTCGCGCATTTCCTTGAGGCGCGCACAGGATGAAGTGCGCGCGCGCTTGGCACGGAGCCGCGCACTCCAGCCCATACCCGTAGTAAAGCAAAGCTCCAAACTAGACATGGCGGCGGATCCTCAGCCGGACTGGCTCTCCTGCCTTCCCTCTTCTTGGAGTTATGGGGTGACTCGGGATGGACGCATATTCTTCATTAAGTAAATATGACGCGGATACACGGATTTATGGATACCTACTGCTTTTTTCTCCGACGCATTCTTGTTTGGGTTTTTTTTTCGGGTTCTCTGTTCACCTCTCCCTCCCCCGTTTTCTTTCACCAACAGCGAAGAAGCAAAGAGTACAACCTGGTTGCATCCAGTTACAGGAGAAGCTGTCATCACGGGGCACAGAAAAACCCCAGGTAATACAGGATGTGTTTTTTCTACATTCCTGCGAAAATCCGTGCACGCACGCACGCACGCATCGCCTAGAAAAGGTTATGTGCGCGTCACGGTGGGAAAAAAGGGGCGACAAGTTGCGGGGAGAGCGTGAAAGACGACGGGGGTAGATTTCTTCTCTGCAGCAAAGCAACAGTCGCCCCTCTCCGCTGTCGGACCGTTGCGCACGGCGTCCCCCCGCCATCCCCACCCCACTTACTCCACCTGGACACTTTGCGACACACTTTTTAAAAGTTATGTCACGTAGGCTTTTGCCGATTTCCAAGCGGATTCCCTGCAGTGACATTTGATACATACCCCGCTTTGCTGCAGAAACCCAGTATTTCCAGTCACCACGGCCGATTATAGAACAATGCGCTGCGGCTTGTGCGTCAGCTCAGAGACGATATTGCCCCCAAATTTGCACATCTGCCGTGGGGAGGTTTTTATTGGGTGCATGCACATCAATGGTGTATTCCACCAGCGTGATACTGAGCAGGCAGACGCACACAAAATGATAAATTCTGCAGGAGGGAGGGGGCGGGATTGATTAAAAAGGGCGCAATCCAAACGAGATATTATGCTAGAAAAAGTGTGTTGCTGTTTGATTCGCTGTCTCTGTCACCGTTCCTTATGTTCCTGCTGTCTTGTGTTGTTTTTCTTTCCCTCCCTCACAGATTTACCAACAGGATGGGAGGAAGGATATACATTTGAGGGAGCTCGCTGCTTCATCAAGTGAGTTGGAATGTGTGGCATGGAAAAAACATAGATAGGAAGACACTGATGGATGCAGAGAGGGATGGAGACGGGTTGGGTGGCTTGTCTTGGGCAGTGGGGTGCTGCTTTGTGTGCTTGGTAAGCTCTGAGATTCCCTCCCCTCTTCCCACCTCTTGGCCTGTCTGCTCCTTTGGAGGAATTCCCAAATCCTTCTGTTTAGCGGCCCTGTAATGTGCACACACATCCTTACCCACACATGTAGAAAACTGATGTGACTGAACAGCTCTTCGCCTCTGTCTCATAAACACACTCTCTCCAGTGAAGGGATTTACCCAAGAACAAGTCTGTACTGTTAGTGAGGCACAAGTTTGACAAGCAAGGGTGACTCAGACGCTGCTCCACTGCTTAACAGGCTCTACTTGTTGGTGTGCTGTGTGTCTGTTGTGTATGTGTGCACCCACTCCAGGGTTATAACCAACTTCAGCAACCTGTGAGCTTTTTGCACACACATGTTAGTTTTTTGGTGTGACTTTCTGGCAGCTCTCTGATCACCACAGATACACTTTGATTTTCTTCCACCTATTTTCACACTGACTTTTACTGGAGCTGCTGGTGCAGCTTTACTGGAGCTGCTGGTGCTATCTGTGGATATTTTGAAAGCAGCAGCTGACACATGCAGTGAGCTAATATAGCCATTCTATAAATAGACCAAACCTGGTGCTCATTTGTATGTATACATGCATGCAGAGTGTACCCAAACACATCTTCAGTGTATTAATGCATGCACATGGACATGTAAACCTGCAAGCACAGTTGCATGTGTTAAGCATTACATGCTTGCACAGTTGGATAACTGCAAATGCAGCCAGAGCATTTTAAAGAGGCTGGGATTAGATCAGGACACATTCAGAGGCAGTACAGAGAGACATGAGTGTGTGATGGTGCTTGAGTTGTTTTTCACATGATAGGAAAGAAAAGAACTCGTGCATATATTCTGGCTTTCGTTGTTTCTTGGGGAGGGCACACGTCTCTAATGTTTTCTGATTACTTACTGACGTTTCGTTTGCTTATCGAGCTTTTCAAGCTGGTGTTTGATACATGCAGCCAAAAGTGTTTATCTAAAACATGGCTCGCTGTGACGAGTGCTACTGATCATTGTAATGGAATCACTACATTGGTACCATCATACTCTAAGTATTATCTTTTGTTTGAATTAGCTCCTGTTGTGTCGTTCACCAGTTGGACCATCTGCAAAATAGTGAAACAATCTAAAGAGTCAAAAAGATGGTAAATGGACTTGTTCTTTACTCTACCTGAGCACTCAACACACTTTATACAACTGGCCTCATTCACCACCTAATCATACAAGCACTTTGTTCTATGCTTTTTCTGCTGACGTGCTTTCACACACACACTCCAGTGGATGTACCGGAGAGCAACTTGGAGTTAATATCTTACCCATTTGGCATGCAGACTGGAGCAGCCAGAGATCAACAGACACTAACTCAGGACAGTGGGACACAGACTCAGATATCTTCAGCTACCTTTCTCATATTTGGCACACAACAAGAAGCAGTCCATGTGGGGAGCATTTTTCACAGCCTATAAATGCCGTGGCCCACCTGGCTAAAGTTGACCACAGCTGGAGCATTTTTTCCCTCAGTTCCATTTTATTTATACAGCACCAAATGACAAGTCGCCTCAAGGTACTTTGCTTTGCAAGGTAGACTCTACAATAATACATACAGTTGCATTGAATAACTTAACCTAATTGTAAACTATAAACAAGTTTAAAAAAAGATTAAAGAATGAAGCAAATGGTGTAACTTACTATTGTTTTACCTGTTTGGCTGAGATCTGTCCAATTATGTATACTAATTAAGGACTGCCCCAGCTTAGCTTAGGTCACGCTATGCTTTATTTAAACAAACACTGAAGATTTAGTTACCAGGACAATGCAGCAAATTGTGTGTACCGATATAGCCGTACTGAGCAGGTGACAGGAGGAGGCAAAGTGGTCAAAGTCGGTCATCTCTGGAGACTGAATGATGCCAGTTCAAATGTGAAGTAAGGTATTGGCAAATCGTAAGTAGCCCGTCTAGCTGGTGGGTGCTCTGATAACTCAACAGTGTGATTTATTTTTTTGTTTGTTTTGTTAGAGGACAAAATAAGTAGTGATTACAGGTGGAAAAGCTCATTTGGATATTAGGCCATAAAAAGCAACTTCTGTGCTGTCCTCGAAGTGGCGTGCTCGGCTGAAGGCGAACATTCATGCTGCCACATTCACAGGCTTGAATACAATGAGAAGCATTTGACACAGAGCAGTCACACTAAAGGACACTGCATCATCACCACTTCTTGAAACCCCCCCACATTCCTCTCAAATTCCTCTTCGGTCATTTTTCTATTAGTCCATTATCGGGAGTGTTTTCTCGCAGCTCACGCCTCATCAGTGGCGTTGAAGGGCATTTCTGCTCCCTGAGTTTGTGATGGTAGGTTATTTGTCCTCAGGCTGAGCTTTTCAGGGTCAGAAACCTCCTGCTTGGGTTAATCTCCAAGTTTCCATTTTGAATGTGTTTATGTCCTCATATTTATAATTTAACTCACTTAGGAATTTTTTAAGCCTGAGGTAGAGACATGTTGGATTGCCTGGAAACAAAGTCCCTCTCGTATAAATAACCCTAAATACTTTTATTTGCTTACTTGCATCTTATTTTGGCAGTACTATCAGCTGGGATTAACTTCCTGTTGGAGTTGTGATGCTATTATTTTGAAGAAACGACTTCCTGTATAACTGTTGTCGGTGCAGTTTGGCGACAGTCGGGGAGGTTGGAGGGAGTGTTGTAACGGAGCTTGTGGAAGTTTATCTTGTCATTAGCAGCCCCGTTGATGAGGCACAAATTTGTGGTTATAAGTAAATAAGTACATGTTTAAATATTGTGCATGACAGAAACTGTACATTTGTTATGTAGAAGGTTAAGTTATTTTATGTTGTAAAGGTTTAAAGTTGTAAGAGTATAGATTTTAACTTTATTTTCTATTTTAGGCTTTTTCACCTTCATTGTGGGGAGTTTTCTACAAACAGTTTAGAACCACAATGACTGAAAGTCTGCAAACCTCGAGCAGAATATGAGGCAAGCCTCTGGCTTTACTCTCTGCTCAGACTCAGTCAAATGCTACAAAACTAAATGGACAGTACTACACTGTAAATATCTTTATTAATCAGCTATGTACCACAGGCCTTCAAGCTGGCTGTAGTTACACCTTTACTCAAAAAGCATCTCTAGACCCAGCAGTCTTAGCTAATTATAGGCCAATCTCCAACCTTCCTTTATATCAAACATCCTTGAAAGAGTAGTTGTCAAACAGCTAACAGATCATCTGCAGAGGTTTATTTGAAGAGTTTCAGTCAGGTTTCAGAGCTCATCACAGCACAGAAACAGCTTTAGTGAAGGTTACAAATGATCTTCTTATGGCCTCTGACAGTGGACTCATCTCTGTGCTTGTCCTGCTAGACCTCAGTGCAGCGTTCGATACTGTCAACCATAATATCCTATCCGGTCTTTAAATCTGATGTCAGTACTTGTCTGGGCCCAAACTCCGCTTCAGGTCCCAAAGTCAAACGAACACTGCGACATCAATGAGAGTTAAAAACTGTCTAAATTCTTTCATCTGTAATAAAATGTTCAGTGTTGCTGCTTTACCAGGTGTAACAATTAAGCTTAACATCCAGGCATCCATGAAAACAGGATTTATTAAATTCAACGGAGTTAGAAGTTAGCAGGAAGTTAGCTCGCTAGCTTCCACCTAAGCATGATATAGCATGTTCTGACTGAGAGATTAATGAAAAATTCAAACGTACAGCTCTGCTATCACTTCCAACATAAATGAAGACAGAAAACTAAACAGCAGAGATGTTTGTAGGGTTACTGAAGTTGGGCTAGCTGGTATATAATGATGTGCTATGTGATTGCTAGTGACACAGCTATGTTAGCATAGCATCAGCACAGTGAAGGTGGAGGATGAACGTGTCCCAGTTAGGTAGGTACTAAACAGTACCTGGTACTATCGCCTAATTGAAAACTGTCATGCTGGTACTAATGGAAAAGGGCTACGTTTTCTATGTGAGTGCTTTCTATCTAACACACTCGTACTCCAGTGGATGCGTCGGAGAGCAATTTGCTCAAGGATATTTGGCTTGTAGACTGGAGCAGCCGGGCATCAAACCACCAACCTTTCAGTCAGCAGATGACCTACTCGACCTCCTGGGCTACAGCAACCCTCCCTACTGGGTGCTGCACTGAGGTCTTTCAGGAAAAATACAGCAACATAGTGGAGTTTGTGCTTAAATCCTTGTTTGTTCCTGCGTGGAAAGTCCACACAAGTCCAGATTTCCGAGGACGGGAGGACACAGCTTGCGGGCTCTGGGGCCCGTCACCTCTGGGGCCCGTCACCTCTGGGGCCCGTCACCTCTGGGGCCCGTCACCTCTGGGGCCTGCCACCTCTGGGGCCCGCCACCTTCAGCTGAATTCTATGATACTTCTAAAGTATAATTTCACCAAATTATACCGTTCAGTCGTAATGAATAACCTGGACACTCATGTCACCATTAGGTTTTTGCAGTGCGAGTTTAATTCACAGTATTTTAGTGCATCTGCAGCAATCCTGGTAACCATGGACACTGTGTGGATGCATCGATGTAGGTCAGACTCTGTGAAGTACCCCTCATGTCTCTTTGAAAGTAAAAAGAGGTCATTCATCATCTTGTGGAACTAGTTTTACAGCATGATCTTACTGGAAAATTGCAAAATAAATGGAAACCTGTTGAGGATGGTGTGCGCTCACAGTCAGCTATCCTGTGTGTGGTGAGTTCGTTCATCCCCTTCTCCTGTTTGTCTCCCACTTTGCTACTGCAATCTTAGAGAGATTTTTGCACTTCTATAAATTGTGAAATGTTGTAATTATGCATAGCATGTGTGAGTGCAAGCACGTCTTTTTTTTAAAGATTGTTTTTCTGTCTAATCTTTACTCTCAAACCCTTAAACACCAGCAAGTCTGCAGCTGAGAGAAAAACGGGTCCACATTACCGATGCACGCTATTTTTTCCAAGTACCGTCTCTTGGTGTCCGGACGCAACCGGTCTCGATACAGTCCTTTGACTTTTGAGCTGATTTTAAGCATGGTTCTGGCAGTCGTCCTTCCAACACAGTGTGTTTGTTTTGATTCGTGGCCTTCTCAAATGGCGCCGCGCTCCCACAATGCATTGTGGCGTTATGTCAACGCCAAAGCCCGAGCAGTCCCCCAGGTGCCCAGATGGTGGTGGTGGGTGTAGCAGTAGGAAGGGGTGCAGGGGATGAATCAAACCTATTAAAAACGGATTCAGTTCATTTTCTCCACTGTCGTGTCCGTCGTCGTTCCTTACGGCGTTTTTATGCTTGCTGCTTCACTTGTGTCGTGGGTGGTGCGTGTTGACATATCACATTCTGTGTCATGAGATACAATCTTTGTGGCATGTCGGCCAATCGCACAGCTCTTACTTTTGTAATTTTGTGCATTGCATCGCGGTCGTCGGCTTGGCTGAACAGACGAGTGCGATCATGTGGGTTTTTACCTCCATCGTAATGATGATTAGCACAGAAGGTCAGAGACACACAGACGCACACAGAGAGATGTTGCAACTGAAAACTCAAGCTTTCAAACAGTTGATTAATGAAATATATAAATAATTAATTAAATGTCTTAATAATTAAATATATGTTTATTTCATTTTGGCACTCGAGGCCCTCCATACCACAAGACTAAGCATCAGGGTTTCAAATGAACTACAGTTCTGTCTGGGTCTTTGGTTGATTATTAAGCTGGAGTGAAAGCTCCTCTTGAAAGCTCCCCTGTGCTTCGAGGATTCTGACTTTAGCATGAGTTGGGAGTGTTGACTCATTCAAACATAATCTTCCAGGTTTCACTAAGGCAGAGTAAACCAGTTTATTAATTATTAATTCATGTACTAACAGAGACTTCCAGGAGTCAGACCTAACATATAATCCACATGTCACTGTTTTACTCCTTGGTACAGTTGTGGACACTATATTTTTCTTTTGTTGTGATTTTAGTGTTTAAATTTCTTTTTGTTGATTTTTGGAGAAAACACAGTCTCTAAGGGGATGTGGTTTTGGGGGGATAACATTTATAGAAATGAGAGCCGCTCCATCCAAAGTGGGATAGACCCTGTCTCTCCCAACAAGACCAGAAATTCTTCCAAGTATTTATACAGCCCACATCATTTTTTTTTGGACTTTTTGGACAGCAGTTTAAGGAGAACATGAGGCTAACATGTCACTGCTGGTCAGACTGGAGAGGGTTCAGAGAATAGTACAGTAAGACATTGTTTTAGCAAATTCACAAAACGATTTAACTATTTTAATGTATCAGGTGTCGTTACTGCCGACGTGAACTGTATTTGTATGGAATTTACCATCATCCTTTCACGTTTCGCTGGAAGATAATTCACTGTGGTTGCTGCTGTCTGTAACTTCATATCTCAAAATGGAATCACAAATAAGAGTTTGTTCCAAAACGGGAAAGGCAATTAGAGACATGAACTGGTTGTTTGTTTGCCGGAGATTTCTGTTTAGAAATTTCTACGTCCATGTGCCCAAGCTGCATCCATTGGCGTGTATGAATGTTAGAAATCATTTAGGAAGAAAAAAGTGCACATATGAATGGGTGAATAAGGCGAGTGTGCAGGTAGAGCAATGAGCCTGGCTCATGTAAATGTAGTTGGCATCAGTCTCTGAGCAGACATTCATGTGCTCATCCATAGAGACTTTACATTACATTGGACCAACTTCACATGCACCTGCAGGCAAACGTCAAAGAACTAATAGAAATGATTACGAGGGCCTGTTGTCTCTAAATGTCTGTGTGTTTAGTCAAGTTTAGTCAATAGTAATCAGTGGAAACATCAGATGCACTTGTGTTTACTGTCGGTAGTCAAATCTTTCCGCATTTTACAGAGATAAACATTAGGGTAGGACAGGATGGAGGAACTGAATGAAAGAGAATCGGAGAGTCTAACCTGGAGCTGACATCACGGTGTCGTAGTTATGTCTGGCCACTGTTGCTGCCAGTTTCCTCCTCCTTTCCTGATCCTCTCTCTTTCCCTCTACTATGTCTGTGTGTTGTTGGTTTGACTTGGCAGAGGATCAGTGCTTTGGGAAGGATACAAAATAAACAGAGTAACACAAACTAATCTTCCCTGCTGCTCTCCCACCAGAAAACACAACTTCATGCATGCAGCAGCTTATTCTAAGTAAAACTTCATGACTTTCAATAAGACAGTGAACATGTGCCGTTCTCAGCGTGTAGGCGACACAGGTTTGGACTTGTGTGTGATTAAAGTGCAAATTAAGTGTAACAAACAAGCTGGACTGTGTCCTAATGAGTAGCCATGCTACTGGGTTGTTGTTGTTGTTTTTAATCAGTGAGATATTATGTTTATTCATTGAGTTTGCTGTTTGGTCCTGGCAGCTTACAGGTTGTGTTCCCACGAGTCATTTCCACCTGTTAGAGGAATCTAACGGCTGCGATGCGTTAATGTGTGCAGAACCAGTTTTTCACAATTATGTGAGAAAAGAGTGTGTGTGGTTTGAGTAAGCAGTAGGGCTGCTTTTCTGTTTGACACCAGCAAGCTTTCAGTTTTTGCATCGACTGCAAACTGCACACAAAATGTGCCTAAGGAAAGCCTTTTATTGGCTGAACTGTTGGGGCAAAATATTTACTTATTAAAACATTTAATATGAGCAAAGAATATTGAACATTACTGTAAAGTATATGACAAATGTTTTAAGGTTCTCTTCTGTGTTGCAAAAAACCCAAACAAACAAAGACCAGTCGTCTCAGTTTTCCACAATCCAGACAAACACTTGTTGTCCTTTGATGAAATTGTTGCCCACAGCAAGTTTTTTTTTGATATTTACAAATGAGAGATTTTATTAGAACACAGCAAAACTAGTCCTTGTCCATTTCTGGCCCATCAACTCGAAGAAATGATGGTGAAAGATTGTCAGGGAAGGGGCCTGATTTCTAAAATGTATAATGAACTGGTGGCTGCCTCTCCAGAAACGTCAGCAAAGAAGCTCGAGTTCTGGAGAGGGGACTTACAGGAGAAATATTCATATTAATAAGAAATATTAGAGATGCATTTAGAACCAAAACTTTTTCTGCTGGTTATTTATCCAGCTGTCACATAAGGGCTGCTGGTGGCCAACAGAGTGATTGCAGTTGCTTGGAAAGAGGTGGATCGACCAAGGATAGAATGGATTTCAGAATTAACATCAACTCTGAGCTTAGAAAAGATCACCACGCAGGGGAGACTTGCCCCGGTTGGTGGAAAATTTGGGGATGATGTTTATTGCTTGGTATTGAATGACTACTTTCTAATGTACGTGTAACCTGCGAGTGTGAGTCATATATGGTGGGAGTCGCACACAGCCCCCCCTCCCTTTATGGTGATATATGCACTATTGCAGTATGTGTAGTTTGTAGTGTAAGTTCAGCATCTTGTTTACGTTTTAATGGTCGTGTACAGGTGTTATGTTTGAAGATAAATAAACACACTGTTGGAAGAAAAATCCGTTTTCCATATAGTTTTGTTGTTTATCATAGTTAATATTATATTACAGAGATTAATAGATGTAGTAATTACATTTTCCATTTTAGCCATCAGCAAGTTTTGGTCCACCACGATTGGTCAGACGGTCCACTTGATTTGTGCGATTCCTCAATGCGATGTTAGAGCTGAGCAAGCTGTCCGTCTCCATCACTTCTTCTGTTCAACGAGGTGCATGAGAGCACAGCGAACGTAAGGTAGGTCGGTTGTGTTGAGAGATTAGATTGGCCAATACAATGTCAGTAATGAAAAATTAACAAATGGCTTGTGCCGGTACTTGTAGGGCCGATGCAAAGTGGACTTTCAAGCCGGCCTATAGTTTCTAAAATTATATCGACAAGGAAAAAACCAAAAGTATATCGGCCACAAGTGCATGCAATGAGCAAATGCCCGGTACGCCAGATCTGCAGTCCAGAAAAGGTCACGGCTGAGTGATTTTATGATACGAATGAGAAGTTGTGTACTAACTAAGTTTGTAAAATTAATGGGGCTGTATTGCTACTGCCAACAAGGGCTTAAGTAAACTTCTGTCACGACATGAAATGTGTACGGTCCCTGTTGTCTGCCAGTGACATAGACATTGTGAGATGTTACAGCACAGCTGCTTTCATGTTTTGTATGAAAGAATAGGAACAAAGACTGGTGACAGGCCATGAAGGGGATCTGATAGCGTCTGAGTGAAGGAGAGAAGCGTAATTAAAATGTCTGTAACAACAAAAATACCTTTTAAGTTTATGCAGGTGAGAGGAACAGAAACTGAGGGCTTCATGCTCATGATTTTGGGTTATGGGATCTCATTCATTAGCACTGTTACTTCTTTGGTGACCTCTCTGTTCAAAAGTGTGTCTGTAAAATATTGTTTACTGCAGGATGAACAGGTTAGCAAGCTGTACTCTGGTGGATTTACAGTAAAGAGCAGTGTGTTGGACAGGTTCAATTCAATTTAGTGTTATTTATACAGCACCAAACCACAACAACAGCAGCCTCAAGGCACTTCATATTGTAAAGTAAAGACACTATAGTATTACAGAGAAAAACCCAACAATCATACGACCCCCTATGAGCAAGCACTTTGGCGACAGTGGGAAGGAAAAACTCCCTTTTAACAGGAAGAGGAAGTTGAGGGGAGGAAGACAAAGCAAAGACCCGCTGTGGAAGAGAGGCAGAGATTAATATTGACTAGTAATTAAATGCAGAGAGGTCTATTAACAAACACATGAGTGAAGAAGAAACACCCAGTGCATCATGGGAATCCCCCGGCAGCCTACGTCTATTGCAGCATAACTAAGGGAGGATTCAGGGTCACCTGGTCCAGCCCTAACTATATGCTTTAGCAAAAAGGAAAGTTTGAAGCCTGATCTTGAAAGTAGAGATAGTGTCTGTCTCCTGAATCCAAACTGGAAGCTGGTTCCACAGAAGAGGGGCCTGAAAACTGAAGGCTCTGCCTCCCATTCTACTTTTAAATACTCTAGGAACAACAAGTAGGCCTGCAGAGCGAGAGCCAAGTGCTCTAATAGGGTGATATGGTGCTACAAGTATCAGCATACTTTATTAATCCCTAAGGAAATTATGTGGGTACAGTAACAGAAACAGACTATTTAACAATACAATATGTGACAGATTTACAAATTTAAGAAATAGCACAATAAGCTACTTTTAAATACTCTAGGAACAACAAGTAGGCCTGCAGAGCGAGAGCGAAGTGCTCTAATAGGGTGATATGGTACTACAAGGTCATTAAGATAAGATGGGGCCTGATTATTTAAGACCTTGTATGTGAGGAGCAGGATTTTGAATTCTGGATTTAACAGGAAGCCAAAACAGGAGAAATCTGCTCTCTCTTTCTAGTCCCTGTCAGGACTCTTGCTGCAGCATTTTGGATTAACTGAAGGCTTTTCAGGGAGTTTTTAGGACTTCCTGATAATAATGAATTACAGTGATAGTACCAGGTACTGTTTAGTACCTACCTAACTGGGACACGTTCATCCTCCAGCTTCACTGTTTATGCTATGCTAACATAGCTGTGTCGCTAGCAATCATGTAGCACATCATTATATACCAGCTAGCCCAACTTCAGTAACCCTACAAACATCTCTGCTGTTTAGTTTTCTGTCTTCATTTATGTTGGAAGTGATAGCAGAGCTGTACGTTTGAATTTTTCATTAATCTCTCAGTCAGAACATGCTATATCATGTTTAGGTGGAAGCTAGCGAGCTAACTTCCTGCTAACTTCTAACTCTGTTGAATTTAATAAATCCTGTTTTCATGGATGCCTGGATGTTAAACTTAATTGTTACACCTGGTAAAGCAGCAACACTGAACATTTTATTACAGATGAAAGAATTTAGACAGTTTTTAACTCTCATTGATGTCGCAGTGTTCGTTTGACTTTGGAATCTGAAGCGGAGTTTGGGCCCAGACAAGTACTGACATCAGATTTAAAGACCGAATAGGATATTATGGTCGACAGTATCGAACGCTGCACTGAGGTCTAGCAGGACAAGCACAGAGATGAGTCCACTGTCAGAGGCCATAAGAAGATCATTTGTAACCTTCACTAAAGCTGTTTCTGTGCTGTGATGAGCTCTGAAACCTGACTGAAACTCTTCAAATAAACCTCTGCAGATGATCTGTTAGCTGTTTGACAACTACTCTTTCAAGGATGTTTGATATGAAAGGAAGGTTGGAGATTGGCCTATAATTAGCTAAGACTGCTGGGTCTAGAGATGCTTTTTGAGTAAAGGTGTAACTACAGCCAGCTTGAGCTCTGACTGTTTGTCAGCCTGGCTACAGAGCTGAAGAGAAACCTGGGGTTGTTCTTATTTTCTTCAATCAGTGATGAATAGTAAGATGTTCTGGCTTTGCGGAGGGCTTTCTTATAAAGCAACAAACTATTTCTTCATTCTAAATGATGATCTTCTAAATTTGTGACACGCCATTTCCTCTCCAGCTTACGAGTCATCTGCTTTAGGCTGTTTGAGAATTATACCACGGAGTCAGGTACTTCTGATTTGAGGCTCTATTTTTCGGGTAGTTCACGAGTAGCTGCTCTGTGTTGGTACAGGGCATTGAAGAAGATAACAGCACTCTCAGAAAGACGTCTAATGTGATTAAATCTGTTCCTTTTAGGTTTTTTCTTGTTTTTTTTTCTTTACGTCAAACACTTCCCATGAGGGTTATTAGCTGGGTGGGGCTGAACTACTCATGAGTTGTTTCCTGTGCAGTCCCTGCATAATACTCACTGGCACACACACATCTGCAGCTCACCCTGAGCTCCAACATGGTATTAAATGTTGCTGAATTTCTGAGTGATTCCCTCCAGTCTGTTTTTTCATTTTTTTAATGAACTATTTGTTTGATCACAGCATGGAATAATCAGCTTGGGCTGTAAGGCTTTGCTCTTTTTTTCCTGTTTCCTTGGGCAGAACAAGCTCAAACTCTCGTTATCTCGTAACAACAACTTGACAAATAATTGTCATCATCTTGTGTCCTACCCAGTTTGTGTCTCCATCACATATTTTATCCATGTTCCCACTGGAAGTGGCAGAAAGTCATTCACTTTGGTCTTTAGTCACCAGTTGCTTCCAGTGTGGACCTTTAACATTTATTTATTGTTACTTGAGTGTACTTAATTTTTATGTTGATGTCCTCTACGATATCACAGAAAGATTCAGCAGTAATGGTCAGATTTGGTTTATGCACAGAGAATAGTTAATAGTTGAGAATAAATACAGTACTGTGCAAAAGTTTTGAACCTCTCTCTTCTTTTTATTTTGCACAGACAATGGGACATGGGTAAGTGAAACATGGGAAAAGCAGGTTTCAGGAACAGTTCTCAGGTCCGGACGGAGTTTCCAAAGGGATTCTTTCGCTGTAGGCGGCCTTTATTCCATTCTTTGAAATGATGTCACGCTCACGTATTTCAGCATTGCTGAGGCCTCGGCTCCTGGGAAGACTTTTCTGTTTGCATGTTCTCCCCGTGTCTCCGTTCTCTTGGGTACTCCCACAGTCCAAACACATGCAGTTAGTGGGGATAGGTTAACTAGTAACTCTAAATCGCCCATAGGTGTGAATGTCAATGGTTGTCCTCAACTTTATTAGTGCAAAACACCCCATCAATGTATTTTCACTTAAACAAGCAGCTGTTTTATCTGCATTAAAGTTATATAAAATGTAACAGTGCAAATGCAAATTCCTCGCTGACAGTTTAACCAAAAGGCGTTTCCAGTGGAAACTGGCCGACATATCCTCAGCATAACCATGTATAACATCCACAGAACTTAAAGAGGTTATACACACACAATACGGTAACATTATGTTGAAGCACAGTACGTATCACTCCGCGAGGCTCCGCCTACGATAGCCGTAATGCTCCGACAATCCATCAAGCGGTGCGGCTTCGTAGCTTAGCAAAGTCGTACTGAAACATTTGACAGATTTTCGAGCGCCGTGCACATAAAATTGTTTCCAGGTCAGTAAACACAACCAGAGTTCATACATAAGGCACACGGGATTATAAGCAGGGGTGCACATAAGTGGTCTGCAGGTGTGCATTCGCTGTCAAAATAAAAGACGTGCACCAGATAAGACGTTGCAACGCACGTTTTCGTCCATATAAAAAGCACTGTTTTTGTCTCTGTGCGTTCATAATTTGCTCACCTCCTGCAACCACTTTCCCGAGAATACACGCTTCTTTTGTGGTTCGCTCTCCTTCTGACATTTCTTTGGAGGTAGAGGAACACCAAAGTAATTGTTTAAAGGAGCTTCTTTGACATCTTTAAGAGTTCTAAACAAATGTCTGTCCTCCTCCAGAAAATCTTATGTATGCAAACACGCGTTTTAACTTCTTATCCGGTGTGCGTCTTTTATTTTGAAAGCGCATGTGCACCTGTGGACCACTTATGTGCACCCCTGCTTATAAGGACACTGTCGATTTTCAGAAGAATCAAAGGATTGATTTTAAGTGCGCCGTATTTTCCAAACAACACGGTAATAACGACGGCCCGCTAGCATGCGCTACCAAAAATAGTGCTTTGTTGTGTATCTGACGGACGAAAGCTAAACCAGTTCCACACCAGTGAAGCTGCAGCATTTTTACAAACCAATTCTGGTTCATCTGTTTCATTCAACGATCCACTTTCGCTCTTCTCATTCTGCGTCGCCGCCATGCTTTTTCCGCCATGTGCGTATGAAATCAAAGACACTGCACATGCGTGTTTTATTCTATCGGCATATTTCATTTTCTTACCGTTGCCCAACATTACACCGGTATCACTTTGAACGGTATGATATGGCCCAGCCCTAATTCAGATGACCTCTTCTAGCATCCCCATGGTTTCAAGTGTTTGTGTATTGTTAAGCGTGGTTGTACCTCCACTTGGAGCTGTCCGTACGCATGATTTGCTTAAGAGCGACTCGTCTTAGACAATCGGTGATCTTAACAAAGGCGGGGCGAGTAAAAGCCCAATAGTGCACGGCTGCAGGGAGAAGGATCGCAATGAAGGAATCGAGAAACTGAAAGATTGAATTTCTGATGTGTTTTCTTCTTATCTTATCACAAGTTTTTTTCTGTCTTGACTGATAAGAGTGTCCTGTGTGAATTAACTTTAATATTCTGCAGACTCAGAGCAGCACGAAGGGGGAGGTCTGTGTTTGAGCTTCAGAGCTCCATCACTCAGCTCAGTGCTGCTCATGTTCTCCGTAACTGAAGAATGAAAGTGTTTTGTCATCTACTAAAATAAGTGTTTGGAAAAGTGTCACAGAGTGTGCGCTCTCAGCCAAGGATTATCCTCCTGTTCAGAATAGATTTAGCAGGGTTGATATTTCCTTTTGACTTCCAGCGCTCGCAAGAATAAACCAGTAATTAGCGTCTTTTTGGAACCTTTTATGAGTTAGATTTTCCTATGGCTACGTCACAAAAGAAAAGGTTTGCATATGCAGGACTAAAAACGTGCGACTGAGAAAACTAATCGTAACTAATTTGAACACATGTCAGCGATGTGGTTCACGAGGTTAAGTCTCATCTGCTGGTTTGTTTGCAGAGATTTGGAATCAAAGACAGCTTTCACATTTGAACTCGTGCTGTTCTCCATCAGATCTACAGCTTTCCAACACGTTTTCATTAAGTTTTTGCTGAGTGGCCAGTTCAGCCTGTCATAATGTCTTTAGCAGTTTTTCGCAGTATTGTCGTTGCCCTGTCGGGCATTCAGGCAGAACGAGGGCAGATAGTAGTTTGAAATTGATACCATGGATGTATTTCAGTGACCTCGGGCTCAAGGTCAAAGGTCAAGTTTTCTGAAAGTCTTCTAACTATGATAACTCGAGAGCAGGAGGAGCAGCACGGGCAGCTGCCAGTATATTCCCTTTAATTCCTAGTGTTAGTGGTAGTACTATTAGAAATGATTAGCTTAAAGCTGCCTGATGCAGTGCTGCGTACGTTTATCGTCTTGTTCCTGCTGAGCCTCAGGAAGTGAGGTCAGAGCGGCCTCAGGAAACACACTGAAGAGTCTTACTGTGGCGTTCGTCTCGTTTCTGTCTGGGAGTCGGTGCTGTTTTCCCCTTTGCTGGTTTTCATGGCTTGTTGTTATTTTTGTCCTGTCCTCCTGTGCAGGCAGGTCACAGGGCTGGTTGGCTACACAGAGCGTCTGTGTAGTTGCTGCTTTTAACCTTGGTGCGGACACTGTTGTCACCAGACTTTTAAGCACCACGCTTCTCAGTATTCAAACACATCTGTCACCCCAAATAATGACATTACAGACTGTCACATGATAGAGTGTCCTTGCCAGAGACCTGGTACACAGTTTAACAAGTACTCCCCTGCATATGTGTGGGTATGAGTGTTATGAGGAGTCCTACTGCCTTTCTCTATCCTGAAGATACTCTCTGTAGTATTTTTGTGCCTTTACTTAAAGTAAGAAATGTTTTCATGTGGCTCGCACGTTTGTACGAGTACAAAAGAATATCAGAGCCGGAGGAAAAAAGCTTCCTGATAGATCGACGGGGAGCGCTTTGTTTGCAGAAGTGTTGATACAGCAGCTAGTTGGGTTTGTCAATTAACCGTGTTGTTTGTTTGCATTGTTGCACAGTCCTGCCACATGTTCATGTCACTTACAGGAATACCTTAATAGAAAGAGCAGGACTGCAGTGTTGTCTGTGTTTGTGCTCCTGACTTTAGTTTTATTCATATAGTGCAATAACAGGCACTTTATATTGTACGATCAGAATCAGGAAGCCTCCTATGAGCAAGCACTTGGTGACAGTGGGAAGGAAAAACAGTTGGAGGCAAGTGAAGAGAGACGGGACCAAAGATGGACCAGTGAAGAGAGTCAGAAATTAAGGAAGGCTGGAGTTGGCCTACAAGTAGCCGAGACGGCTGGGTCAAGACGTGGCTTTTTTAGTGTGACAGTTGCCACCCTATGGGAGTGTGTTATGTAGCCCAGTAACTGAGAGAGGAACAGGTGATGTAGTGACTGAGACTGTGCAATAGCCTTGAAATTTGTTGACTTGCAACGACAGGTAAAATAATTCACAGCAACCAGAAGTTAAAGTTATCACAAAATGCAGAAGCTGTTGAAGTGGATGCCAAAGACAGCGTAAAACAGTTAATGATAGATGACCTGACATATCCACTAAATATCTGCAGTTAGTTATTTATGTGCAAAGGGCTTATCCATCCATCCTGTCTGCACACACCCAGGTCCAACTCTGTGCTTTGTTCACCAACCGCCCATCTGGACCTGCTGTTTTTGGCACTTTTGTGGGGAAAACTACATTTGAAGAGTAGAATATGAGTAAAATTGTGATACCAGACGAGGTTTGACTTGTTCTTTTCCCCCCTCAAAACGTGAATTTGCAGATTAGTGATTAACAAAGGTGCTCCGTAGGAGTTTTGCATGTTTCTCACACGAGAACATTTAGATGTTTTTTCTCTTCTTTACTTGCTCAGTAAGACGGAATCAAACACTGAATGCTGCCGGTGGATTATGTAACGCTTATATCCAACAGCGACGCTTGGATAGTCGAAACTAAGCAGGTAAGGCTAAAGTTTAGACCAGCATGTTGAGTCCGTACTGACCGATAACAGTGTCAGAGAAACTTTTGATGTATGTGGATAAAATCAGCAAACATCAGGAAAATGAATGAAATTCCAAGGTTTATTTCTTTCGTGGGTTATTTGAATTACATGATTTCAAATCATAATTTTCAGGAATAACTGATCAGGATATAAAATAATAAAGAGAGAATTTCACATAAACATTATAATTTTAAATATTACGTTAACAAATGTGTGATTTTTATCTGAAGAATGTAAATGTATAGTAACATAACAATAATAGCCATAAGTCTGTGAAGGTTCTCAGTCATCCAGCTCATCGTAGTCTAAGGAGCTTGGAAAGAAAAGCGTCTGGACTTCTTTAAGTTGCTTGAAGACGTTTCACCTCTGATCCCAGAAGCTTCTTCAGAACTGAAGAAACTTCTCCCACTTGTTAATATTCTAGTTTAATTTTAGTTTCCTTCAGTGTTCGGCCTGATGGCTTAGAATGAATTAACAGCTTTTACTCGGGTATCGTCCCTGAATTTCACATCGGTGCATCGACACTCTACCTCTCTTTCCTCTCTCAGACTTGTGTCCCACCGGGCTACAGGCAGGATGAATAGGTAATCTACCCAGGCTGGCCAGGATTACCTGATGAAGGGGATCTAAGCTGCTATCTGTGAAGCTCGTGAATTTCTCTTAGTGCACACTGGCAGCTTCCAGGCCTCCTTCACGATGCTAGTGTGTGTTTAGAAATGCTGCTGTTTAACTGAGCGGCTGTCATAGTCAGTGTGCAGGTAGGCTCGGTGTGAGAGAAGTCGTGCTCTCTGACCTGCTCCCCTCTGCACAGCCCGTAAGTGAAGCTGCTGTTTGAAGTTTGTTTGCTGCTACAGTTTCTTCACCACTGACGTAAAATAAAACCAAAGTGGGCGGGTGGTCTCGCTCAGAGCTTAGGAGAGCTGTGTGCGTAGACAAACACCGAAGTGTGAGTTGAGGAGTTACCCTTCGTATCGTCGCACACTTTTAGGAGCCCACATTAAAAGGCAGTTAGAGACCTGCATGAATCATCCACACAGTCACAAGTCTAAGTGGCTGTAACTGTAATTCAGCTGCTTCATTTGGCACTGAAAACAAATACCCAGGGTATAGACTGGATTCAATGTGTTCACACAAAGTTGGTTAAAAACGTGCAAATGTAAGCCGTGGTTTCCCTGCACGTTCACATGAAGAGGGTGGAGCATCTGCCCAATCACAGATAAGGATACGTGTAGAACGGCTGATTTTACAAAAGAAGACCAAAAACTATAGTATGAGAAAACACATAAAACCGAGTATATGTAATAAAGCTGTTGCAGACAAATCAGTAGTGTTTCAGGAGAGTGATGGCGCCGTATGAATGTGTGAGCACTTTGGTCAGCAAGAGTGGAAAACAGCTGCTATATTAATAACGACTGTTGCTGTTTGAAGCCAGGAAGGAAAACGTGCACAAATACAGACGGATCGAGACACAGGAGAGTCTGGTGGATTATAATAGAGTAAATTTATGTATTTCATTAAATAAATGTTTTTAAAGTTTAAGTCTGAAGGTTCTCAGACATGCAAGTCATCATGGTCTAAGGGGCTTGGAGAGACAAGTGTCTTGACTGGTTTAAGTTTCCTTCAAGACGTTTCAACCGAGAAGCTGCTTCTTCTGCGGTGAGTGGTGGAGATTTGAAGCCCTAAGTGTCCCCAAGAGGGTCCTGGACCCCCATGTTTGTTGGCTGATTGAGACCTATACCGTTTCCACACCTTGGCTCGTGGGATTAGGTAGAGGATCAATAGGTTGTCCATGAGCTCTTTGGAAAAGCCAGTTTATTTTTAGTTTAGACTCAGTCTATAATCATTAAGTATAAATAGATCCTCTCCTCTAGAATCAGATATAGACCAATAAAATTGCCAAAATGCTTGAAGTCAGCGTGGAACTCAAAGTCTCATCTAAAAAGTAAAAACACTTCATCTTACTGTCTGCTCACAGACGTCTGAGGGATTACACAACTGCTGATGCTATTTTCCACGTAACTGGTAGAGTCGGTGATTTCCAACTCCAGGCCTCGAGGGCCGGTGTCCTGCAGGGTTTAGATGTGTCCTTGATCCAACGCAGCTGCTTTAAACGGCTAAATGACCTCCTCAACATGTTGAGTTCTCCAGAGGCCTGGTAATGAACGAATCACGTGATTCAGGTGTGTCGACACAGGGTGAGATCTAAACCCTGCAGGACACCGGCCCTCGAGGCCTGGAGTTCCCACCGCTGGTTTAAACTGACAGTCCAAACAGTTGTTTAGAAAATATATTTCTTGCTATCAGATTATCACACAGGTGACTGCAGAGTAAACACTGACCAGATGACACCAGTGCCATATATTATCACACATAGATGTTCAGGCAGCTAATCAGTGGAATTAATTAGATATAATTAAAAGTGTGCAATGTTCAGCAACACATACATCATCTGTTTCTTATGGAAAGGAACCAGAGCAGTAATTCAGCTCTTTGTAAATGCAGCGATGAATACTCCGGTGGAGTTATGTCCTTTGAGTTCTTGTTATAATTTTCACCACTGCATGTGTAGGACATACTAATTCAGTCATAGTCGGTGACATATCTCACCTCTGCACAGACGAGCTGTGCTCGGGGAAGAAATGGCTTCATTGGCAGGTTCTCTGTCTCTGCACGACTGCTTCTTTATATTCACAGCTACGGGCAATTTAGAGTTACCGGTTAACCTAGCTGCATGTGTTTGGACCGTGGAAGGAAGCCATAGAGAACCCACACAAACAGGAGAACATGCAAACTCCAAACAGAAAGACCTGACGGTGAAATCGAACTCGGGACCTATGCAGTTAGTTTATTCGGCCTACTGTTGGAACAGAGCCTTGAATTCAGTGAATAAGCTGTAATCTTTAAATATATGAAATGAAGAGTTTGAGAGCTGTCGGTGTCCTGCTCTCATTTAGAAATAAACAGCAGCACTGAAAGAATACAGAGCAGCAAAAATATTCTAAATTAATTGAGATCATCAGATTTCTGCAGCTTTACACTTTTGCCTTGTTTGCAGTGGTGTTGCATTTGAATGTCATATTCTAATCTCTGTACCCGACTCCTGTGATAGATTCATTGTAAACGTTTGTATTTAACTGAAGTGTCTCATTGTTCTGACAACAAACTGAGCCTGAAGCAGGAAGCGAACAAAAGCTGCTCATAACCACTGTTGTGATTCTTGGCATCTCTGAGTCACGTTTTAGGTTCACTCAAAGCCTCTGTGTTGGACTTGCTGCGTCTTACATACCCGTCAGATACATTTTAGAAAGGTTTTGCTTCAAGGATGGATTTTAGTTTTTAGTTCAGATTAGATTAGATGCCCGTGAATATGAGCGAGCTTTTCAATGAGGTTTTCTTTCTTTTAGAACAGAACTGACGAGTTTAGGAAAAATTGTAAGATCCTAAAACGATCTTCTGGCTTTTAGTCTGTCCAGACATTCCCATCCTTCCAGTTTCCTTCGGGATTAATAAGGTATTCTGATTCTGATCAGCCTCATCTTCACTGTATGTGTACTTCTAATTAGCAAAATACTAGAAATAAGACAGTCTTGATGCTCCGTCATCCACGTAAGTAAATCTCCAAAGGTTGATTCTGTTCATCTGGACGTTTTCAGTGGGAGAAACGTTTCGTCATCATCAGGTGACGTCTTCAGTCTCAGCCGACTGCAGGTTTCAATCTTATAATCAGGACATTTGCACAATGACTGAAACCACCCACTGAAGGAGCAATGGGCTGGGAGGTCGTTTCTCGTTTCTCCCACTGAAAACATCCAGATGAACAGAATCAACTTTTGGAAGACAGTGAATATTTTTTCTACAAATACCATCATTATCTACAAATGCAAAGCAGTACTTTGAGACCTAATAAAGTCTTTGATTTCTTCACAACAGAAAAACCCGATAAAGGACAAAGTGAACATACATACAAATATTAATGCAAGTTGCAAACATAATCTTTTTGAGGTTTACAAACACAGAAATGTATGAAGCACCAGGGTTGAAGTTGTCAGAGTTTTCTTTAGAGAGACTGACATAAATTAAGCAGGTTTGTAACTTAGTGGCACTTCTGTTTTATAAAAGTCAAACAGCTGCACACACAGGGACACAACGCACGCACTGACAAAATTACATCTTTAGTGTTTTTATTTAACATTGAATTAATTATTTACTTCGAACGTACTCATTCTTTGATTTTATATTTTAATATAATCCATCCTCCATTCAGAATGTGTTTCTGTGTGTCTGTAAGGAGGTCGTGGGTAATCTGGTGATCACATTAAAAAAGGAAAGATAAAGGAAGCAGATGCTGAGGAATCCAGTGAATAATGGAAAGGCACAGAAAGGAGTTAAAAGGAGTCGATAAATAAAAGGAGTGGTAGAAAATGTGCCTGTGGAAATGCCCAAAATGTTCCTCTGTCAGATTACTGTCAATGCCTTTAGCTCCATCTCCTCATCTCTCAGTGAATCCCCTGTTTTCTATTGTAATCTGTGCCTCTGCATATATCCTTGTTCCTTTGTGCTTGTCTGGTAGTACTACAGATTCTTCTCAGCCTGGATCCTTCTGTGGGCGTTTAAATATTGCGAGGAGGGACTTCCTTCACTAATCGATTTACATAAGAGGTTAAATCTGTGAGTAGGCAGCAAAACAGTCAACTAAACAGAAGCAAGGACAAGCAATGTCCACATAGTATGAAAATAAGCATGTGTGCATTTGTCTTTATGTAGAAGGGAAGAGCATAAAGGTAAGGAGAGGAGCTGTGTCGTAAGAACAGAGAATCACTTTAGTACAAAGACTGGAGAAGAAGCTTTACTTCCACAGATCCCGGTCTGATCTGGATGCACTAATCCGGTCTACTGAGGTCTACTGAGGTCCCCCCTGCAGCCCAGAGGAGCTGCTGCTAAATGTTTCTGTGCCAGATATCAAGGAACACGACTATAGTTCCTGTATCCATATGCCTTAAGGTCACTGCTGTTCAGGGAGCAGAACCAACACAAAATTACACCAGTGATTTTAATGGATCTGACATGCCAACTGATATAAGGGCAACCCAGCAGAGAAAGGGCTGGGGTGGGAGGGGGGCATCAATATTAAACGCACAGTCTCACAGTTGTACTGGCAAAGTTTCACTCGGGTGTCTGATGTCGAAATGCCAAAGAAAGCAGCAGAATTGCATCTCATTTGGTTTTGACTCCAATACTGAGTCAATCCATGAAAACTCCTGTGTTCAAATTCAAAATTAAACTGCATTACAAAGCATGTCTACAGCTTGGTATACGCCTGGTTTCGGTCATTAGCAGACACTGCACACATTGAATCCCACAGGCAAATGGGAGCCATAAAGAGGCCGCAGCCACCACCAACGACTGCAGAGTAAGGCAATAGTAGGCACTGACAGCAAAAGAAGAGAACTCCTTACCATGCTTGCAGGATTTCACAGAGGATTTCAAGTTCAGCACCCTGAGACTGTATGATAACTGGAAGGAGACTGAACACTAGTGAGAACCACTATCCAGGATGGGAAACAAAGATCAAACCCAGTACATCAGGAAGATGGCCCCAACCGACCGTGTGCTCAGTGAATACCTCAGGCTGCGGAAACTCAGGAAAGAGGAGGACAGTAGGAAAACTAGCACTTGGTACTGTTGCACATCAGGGAGACAGGGCGAAACTTACAATTGTGTATGCGATGTGTGTGTCTGTCTTCATGTGTGTGGTCACCTGCAGAGACCACGTTGTAGAGTCTGACAGCAGTTGGAAGGAAAGACCTGCGAAATCTCTTTACTATAAATGATTGCTCAGTGAAGACGCTGTAGCCCTCCTGTGGTGTCGGTCTGTGAGCACCTGTGGTTGGGCGTCTCCCGTTGGTTCCATGCTTACAGCAAGTACAGCGCTGTGTATCTGACTTCAGCAAGGATAAATCTGTTTTGAGTAGACGAGCTGAAAAAGATGGTGCATGTTTATCCCGTAAGCTTAAATCAGCTCTCTGACAGCATGTGCTGTCCATGGTGCTGATCACACAGAGAGAAAGTGAGAATTTGCTTGGTAAAGGAACCGTATTCATGCAGTGCCTTTTACATAATGGCTTCTATAGAGTTGGGTGGTCCAGAATATCCTTCAGTCACAAAGCTTCACAGAAACATGTCTGAGTGTTCACAGAGTTTAGCCCGTGGAACTATAAAAACCTTTTTCTTTGGTTTCTGGATGATTTTTTCCTGCTGTTTAGTTGGTGACTATTAAACTATGAAGGCTAAAGGATGTCTCAGGATTTATGCTTCAGTGGGAAAATCTGTCGTTTCTGTGTCAAAATTTCTCACCCCTGTGAAACCCTACAGCATGACCTCACAAATATGTGACAGCAGAAGTCCAAATCAGGTCTGTTACCTGCAGTGTGTTCAAGAGGAGCACTGTTACTGAGCTGGGCCTGCTCACGGTGTGTTTTATGACTTCATAAAGAAAGTACATTCATCTTCAATAGAGATTGACAGACCACGTGACTTTCGTGCATTGCATGCCGGGAACTCGTGGCAAAACAATCCAAGTACCGCATCAAATGCAAGCATTTGCAGCACCGCAAAACGTTCATTCTCCGGTTCCAATAAATTCTTGCTTTTTCTTTGCCCCGTTATTAGGGAATTATTCCAGTTACTCGATGAATGGTAACAACCAGTGTAACAGAGATGGCAGCTAAATGGCTGAAGTCACAGAGCATGTTTATCATGGTCATCAGCAGCTCAAAGATGAGAGCGAGCTCCAGAGCATGTTTGATTTCATTTCAATCTTTATTTTAGTTTTCTGTTTGCACAGTTGTTTTTGTTTAAATGCTACTAGCACTTTAGTATCTATTACTTAAGATTCTTGAAAAAATAGTTGCTTCACAAGTCTATCTACACCTCACTGATAACAACCTTTACGAACAGTTCCAGTCTGGTTTCTGTCCTCTGCATAGCACCGAAACTGCTCTTACGAAAATAACAAACGATCTTCTTATGGCAGCTGATTCTGGTCTCCTCTCCATCCTTGTTCTCCTTGATCTGAGTGCAGCCTTTGACACCATCTCTCATCCCATTCTCCTTAGCAGATTAGCTTCTATTGGTCTCTCTCATACTCCATTAGCCTGGTTTAAATCATACCTGTCTGACCGCACTCAGTTCATTCAATTAAAATCCTTCACTTCTCAGCCTTCTCCTCAATCTACTGGGGGGCCCGAGGGATCTGGTCCTCGGGCCCCTGCTTTTCATCATTTACCTTCTTCCACTTGGACACATTTTTTGTAAATATAACATTCAGTTCAAATTCAAATTCAAATTTTATTTGTCACACACACACACAACCATACACAGTATGACATGGGGGTGAAATGCATAGCTGTACAATGCCCGACCATTAAATGACAGAAGAAAAGTTCTACAATATTTACAATTTACTACAAAAATTTACAAATTAACTTAGGAATTTACAGTAAAGAATGTGCAAATAGCAGAAGAGATTATGAAGATAAGGATTATAAATTATAGGATTATAGGATTATAGGAAATGTGTGGTGGTGCGTGTGGTGACGTGTGTGAGAGTCCAGTCTTATAGTGACGTGTTTGGGAGAGTCCAGTCCTACACCTGGTTCAGGCCCCGAATAGCCTGGGGGAAGAAGCTCCTCCTCATTCTCTCTGTTTTGGCCTTAAGGGAGCGGAAGCGCTTCCCAGACCTCAACAGTGAGAAGAGTCCATTGTTGGGATGGGAGAGGTCCATCATAATCTTCCTAGCTTTGGACTTGCACCGCTTGGTGTAGATGGACAGCAGGTCAGGGAGCTCTGATTGAATGATGCGTTCTGCTGAGCGCACCACCCTTTGCAGATCTCGTCTGGCATAGCAGTTCCACTGCTATGCCATGCCAATGTGTCCAGAACTCTGCTGCCCGTATTATTACTTCCTCTACCCACCACATCTCCCCAATCCTGAAGCAGCTTCACTGGCTCCCGGTTAAATTTCGCATTCATTTTAAAATAATTCTTTATACACTAAGGCTGTTCATCCCCTCTCTCCACCATACCTCTCTGATTTGGTACAGATGAACTTCCCATCCCGGTGCCTCAGATCTTCATCCTCTCTCTCTCTCTGTTCCTTCCTGTCTGATTACAACGGGGGAGGGGCTTCTAGTTGCTCTGCCCCTCGACTTTGGAATTACTCACCCCCCCCCCCCCCCCGACCTCACAAACATTACTCACCCCCTGACCTCACAAACATTACTCACCCCCTGACCTCACAAACATTACTCACCCCCTGACCTCACAAACATTACTTCATTCCCTCAAAACTCACCTGTTTAAAATTGTTTATGTTTAAGGCTACGTCCACACGTACACGGGTATTTTTGAAAATGGAGATTTTCAGTTTTCGTTTTAAAAAATAATCCCGTCCACACATAAAGGCAGAAATGAAGGAAAACGCTGCTATGAACATGCCAAAGCAGCAGGTGGCGCTAGATTCCTAACCGTGCAGAAATGTTGGCCAATCAGAAGTCTAGAAGCCTCGGCGGGAAAAAGTAAACAAAGCTGGGGCATAGAAGCAGAACCGAGTCGTATGTGTGGAGGGACAGTAACTGTGTGTATATGTAAGCATTTAAACACTGCAGAGAGTAGAATTAACAGTATTGTAGAAATTCATTTCACCGAAACAATAACGTGGCGCACAGTGGGACGTCAAAAAATGCGCACACCTTTGACGCTGAGTTTTCTGCGTTTTTCTCGTCCACACGTAAATGCAAAAACGGAGTTTTAGAAAATATCCACCCTGGCCGGAGTTTTTAAAAATCTCCGTTTTCAGTGACCAAAAACTGCGTTTACGTGTGGACGAAAGGTGCAAACGCATAGAAAAATCTGCGTTTTCAAAAATACCCGGGTACGTGTGGAAGTAGCCTAAACCCCTGCATCCTTTTAACTTTTATCTGTTACTCTTATTATTGTTATATTGTGTCTTTGTTGTACAGTGTCCTTGGGTGCTCTGAAAGGCGCCATTTTTAAATAAAATGTATTATTATTATTTGTATTTATTTCGGTTTTATTCTGATGGTCCCATTGAGTAATGTTATCATATATTTAGTCCATCTTTCCCTCATGTTATCCTATTTCCATCCTGTCCTCATATTGTCTTACATTTTCCCTCAGGAGTTTTATTTATAGGTGCAGATGGTAGGTTTGGTTTGTTTGGTCTCTCAGAGTATTTGAAGTTAAATTGCCTTTGTGTAGAGAATATTGTATGTAAGCAGTGTGGGTTAGTTAAAAGGTGATAACACCAGTTACTGTGCTGACTTGAACTTGTATTTGGGGTATATAGACCCGTACCCCATCATGCAGTGGTTATGTTTGTGGACTGATCCCATAGGCTGTCTTTTTTTATTTAACGATCCTGGGAATAGGAGTCCTTGGCACAAAAATGCTCTCAGCGCAGACCTTTGTGTTCCCGGCTGCAGTCGAGGGTCCGTGCTGAAAAATGCTCATCTTCAATAAGGGTTTGGACTTGGCCTTATTTATACTGTGAATATTTGAGTTTGTGCCTTGATGAGCTGTGTTAGCAGCGCAAGTGGAGCCTACCAAATATAAGTGATTTTAAGCTGGTGGCTAACCAGATACCAACCAGTCATTATCTGATATCAAAGAATATTAAAAGACAAAAGGACAGTTCAAATATTTCATCCATGTTTGCAACAACTGCACAGATGATGACTTTCATCATGTTTGTAGTGTGAAGCTTCAGGTGTTTCTCACATTATTTCCTTTCTGTTCATTAGAAGGTTTCAGTTGAAATCTGTGTTTGTAAGACTGTTCTGTCTTCATTGATCTTTAGCTTTTAATCAGGTGATGAAAGTCAGCTTGGCTGCTGAAGATTTGAAACAGTACAGACTTTATTAAAAACAAACGAAAACTATAAGCAAACCGGTTACACAATGGATTGTTGGGCCTTGAACTGATGATAAATCTGAATTAGGGTTTGTTGTAAAAGCTGAATGTGTCCTGAAGGCCAATCTTCAGAGTCTAGTTTTATCTTATTAGCTACTTTGATCATATTCATAAAAGCTTTGTTATTTAGTGAACTGTGACAGTACAAAAATACATTTTCCTGATATTTTAACTTGGAAACTGGGCATATTTTCATCGAAAGATATTAAAAGATTTTGATGTTGACGGCACTGTGCAGAAACCTGGTACTTGACCTTTTTGTCGAGAAAGGTGGGATTGAAAGACACTGACCTCTCTGTTACATCTGAGACAGGGTCAGTGGTCTTTTATGTTAAAAGGGATACAGAGTTTATGTACATGTGCTTTTTAACTGTAAATCATCTTTATTCTAAAGTAGAGATATAAGTCTAGTTAATGTGTTGAATGACTCTTCAATTATTCCAATGTCTGAAGTTGTGTGTGGACATGATCCAGCTGTGATTCTGGCAGATTAGTGAGAAATGTGTCGCCAAACATCATCATCCCTGATTCTGAGTAAGAGAAGCTGTATTAAGGATGGTGTAATTATGTTGCACAGAATCACAATTCAAACGCGAATTTGCTTAATTGCTTAATACTGATCAGAGTATAATCAGGTATAAGTTTAACCAATATGAGAATGTAATAATGATTCTAATAACAGGACACTCAGCTGGATACTGTAGCAGTGACAGCAGAGCCATCAAACTCTGGCCAAGCGCTGGACTCATTTATGCCGGGTGAGATTATAAATTCAAGCAGATTGGGATTTCCATTACTTTCTTGATGGATTACAACTTCCATGAGTTCCACAGTTTTGTCCGTGCATTTTAACTTTGAGAAGATTTGGATTTTCACTGCATTTCTGGGGCTGAGTTTCCAGTGGGTGCTGCTTTCCTGCTGGACTGTCATTAAAAACATGAAACACAGAGACGAGTGCTTCTTCAGGCCGGTTCTCTTCTCAGTCTTCTTCCTCTGAAAGATCAGAACAAAGTCAGAATTAGCTCAGAGGAGGTTCATTAGATAAGTCTAATTAACGATCTGATTCTGCTTTTGCTAAATTGCTTTAATAAAATATCCTGAATTTAAAAAGTTTTATCCTGGACATTCCCTTTTTGACCCTTTGTGAAGCAGTAGAGGGAAAAATCTGATTCACATAAGTATAAATAGCTCTCATTGGTTACTCCAGCCCTTTGAAAGTAAGAGACTCTTGGAGCTTAGTTATCCAAGCCACTAAATTAAACCCAGTGCCATGGATCTATAGGGGAGCTGCTGTAACTGTGGCTGGTAGCAGGTCTCCTGTTTTTTAGTTTAGTTTTTCAGACTAAGCAGGGTAAACACCCGGACTCTTACAGACAGTTAGAACCAGGGGAGACCCTCACCAGGGGCTGGAGTGAACAGAGAGCCGATCCAGACTTCCTGTGTTGTTCCACAGATCGGCACTTTCAAACAGCTCTGCTTGCTTAACACAGTTTACAAGTAAGCTCACTTACAGTGAATCAGTGCTGTGTACAAATGTTACTTACAAATAGGGATGGGTATCGATAAGATTTTCACGATTCCATTTTCGATTCTGTTTAACGATTTGATTCTTTATCGATTCTTTTTAAAAAAGGAGAACACTAAAGTCGATTAGCTTAGAACTTCGTTTTATATCTTCTCTTTGAACAAGATAGAAATTTAGGAGTAACATGGCCTTACAAACCCAACAGTGAGATCTTACGAGATCCACAGCCTCTTCAATGGGGGGTCACAGGGTCCCCAGGAAAATAAATTGTAAATGTAAAATAATAAAATAAATATTCTTCTGTAGCAATAACAAAGTACAACATCAATTATTCTGTAGTAATTACACAAGAATATCCAGTAATGTCCCTGCCTACAATTAAACACATTCACTTACCAAAAATTGGGGCATCTGCGGCGGCAGCCTTTGACCACAAACTGAGTCTCTGCTCGGTGACATTCGTCTATCCTGGCCTGAAAGGAGACGCTGCCGGCAGACTGCAGCGAGAACTGCCAGCATCTGAGCCAGACTCTGTCTGTCATCATGGTCACTAAATGCACAGTAATGGCAGGTTTGTAATAAGGCAGATCGCGCTAACATAATATGCACTGTTAGCTGATTATTTACCTGCCGCATTAACGGGAGAGGACGTGCAAACGTTACCGCTGCTGCTGGTTGAGATTCACGAGAGCGGAATTAAAAACACGACATTCATTTAAGGTCATCGCGTGTTTGTGAGCAAATGCTTTTGCATATTCGTAGTGTTTCCTCCCTTAAATGAAATATCTACTTTGCAAGTATTGCAAGTTGCCCTGTTGTCATCCGTTCTCGTAAAGTATAATCAAACTTTTGAGCGTTTGAGCCGCTTAGGCGCCATGTTTCCTGCCAGGTAAATGACGCTCCGCAACGTGGTGACGTCATTCGGGGAAACTGGAATCGATAAGGGAATCGTTTGCAAAAATGGCAAACGATTCCAAGGAATTGAAACAGTGGGAACCGGTTCTCAACAAGAACCGGTTTTCGATACCCATCCCTACTTACAAAGTAAGAAAATTAAGTAAAAAGTAAGAAGTAGCAGAACGTGAGTGTGTGTGATCCCTGATTGGCTGATTAAGTTGCTGATAACGCCCCCGTGATGGTTCATGTTTGGGTCACTGTGTGAAGTAAACATCTCGTTGTAGTCGGATTCACACTTACAGATTGTGCTGCTCAGAGTAGTACTTGACATAATGTAATGACTGTATTTAATATGAGAACATATTTCAGCATTAAACAGAGTTGGACTGTAACCTGCGGGCAGTTTAAACTACATGTAGGTTACAGTCGGCCTGTTTTTCACTCATATTCTCACATTAACTCAGAGACAGATGTTCTTCTCTCTGACCAAACGTGTGAACGTTGGCGTGTTTGGTGTGTAAAGTTTTGTGTGCACTTTCATCTGTGGTGGTCTTGTGTTTGGGAAAGGAGTCACGCTCTCCGCTCGCGCGCGCACGCACGCACGCACGCACACACACACACACACACACACACAGAGCTTGTTTTCAAAGAGATAATTACAGGAAAGGGCTTCTTTTGGCTTGAATGCAATTTGATTGCACTTCCATTTCCTCTGCTAGAAATCAAGAGAGTGTGTGTGTGTGTGTGTTGTCATGGCAACGCACAGAGGCTGACTACTGTAGATTTGTATGACTGATATGTTCAAAACGGAGTAAGTTGAAAGGAGTGTCCTGTCCAGACTGACGTCCATAATTTTAAAGAGACTTTTAATATCCTGATTCTATCTTTTAAAGTCAACGAACATTAAGAGATGATGACATGTTGTAACATTGTTTAACAATGTAGCTGTGAGTTCTAACCTATCAGGCTGCTACATTAAACCAGCTGCTTTATCCAACATGTTTACTTGTTACTTAACTCTTTTCTCATTTCGATATTTTTGTAAATTTCAATGTATTTAGGTTTTGTTTAGACAATACAAGCAAAATGTAAATATCACCTGTGACTTGACTTTCATGTTTTAGTTTCCTGTAAATTCCAGGATTCCTAATGAAACCTCCTGATAGTAGCTGTTAGGGCTGCCACGATTAGTCGACTATTAAAATCGTCGACGACTGATTTAGTAGTCGACGCGTCGTTTGAAGCTTTGTAAGATCCCAAAAGACGCAGGAATAAGTAGCAGGATTTAAGAGTGTAATAACGGACTGAAACAGAAGATGGCAGCACTGCATGTACAAGGATGCCAGCTGCCGTTAAACCCCGAAGAAGAAGAAGCTGTGTCCCAGAATTCATAGCGCAGCCCAGCACAGTTTCCAACAATGGCGGCAGCTAGTTAGTTTTAATGTTACTCTTATTAATCTTTTTGGGTCACAAAATAAACGTTTAACATATTTTCAGGCGAGAATGTAGCTGTGTAAACCTCAAATATCTGCTCAGTTTATCAGGACACCACATATTTTCAAGAGCGCTCCGACGTTTTCGGAGACGTCTGTTACCCACTAGCTCGATAGCGAGCCGGGGGCTAGGCTAACTAGAGCCGTGAGAACACCGGACTCCCCGCAAATCGTTTTCAAACCCACCGCAGTCTTTCGCTCCTCAGGTTAAACATGATATATGAGTCACTTAGATAACTTAAAAATGTTATTGTTTGGCTTTTTTCAGTATTTTATTTGTTCCTGTTTGGCTGAGATTAAAGTTATAGTTTTTACACAGCTGAATAAACTCAAGCAGACAGCTGATCATCAGAAGTGTGAGATGCTGGAGAATTTACTCCAGTGTCCTGTTATAGTTTAGATAGCAAGGAGCAGACAGCTGAGTTTATTAAACTCCACCCAGACAATCTGCAAATTTAATTAAAATGTAATAAACTATCATCTTGTCTTTATTTTTAGTTAGCACAGACCTTAAACACTTAAAGCTGTAAGCTAATGATAGTTATATAAGAGCAGATGCTGCTGGTGCAATAAGCTGTATGTTTTACGTCCAATGGATGATGATCTGATTAGTGACTAATCGCCAAAATAATCGGTGACTAGTCGACTATCAAAATAATCGTTTGTGGCAGCCCTAGTAGCTGTCCCAAGTTACAGATTCAGTTAAAGTCCGGTGAAAATTTCAGGCCTTTAATAGTTTTTGACATATTCCTGTTGAAACATTGCAAACGTAAGGTGTGAACCAATGTGCTTTATTTATTTCACTGCTTGACTGTATAACATGACTGCTAACAGATTCTCATTGTGTCTTTTCATGTCATCGACTCCACCGATCCACGTCCTGTCTCAAGGTAAGATGTCTTTAAATACATTTTCCTGTAGTGATGATGATTATTTTTTCTTTCTGCTTGTTAATCTTTATGATCTCGCTTGAAGACAGAGTTTTTGCTTCAAGTAGTCGTTCCACCAATCACCGATCACTCTGTGGTGTGGAAAGAGACGTCAAATTAGGAACTTTGTTGTGTTTTCATTGACCTGGAAGGAGAAATTACTCAAATCGTTGCAAGTTTCAGTTGTGTGTATAAAAACAACACACATACATATAATAAGGATTATGAGTTCTAGTAATAAAACACAGTTAGGTCTATAACTTGTTAGACAAAGACACGCCGCAATGGCAGTGTGATCCGAGTGTTTGTGGACGCAGGACTCAGAGTTGCAGAGTTTGAAGTCTGTTGTTTACAGTGTGTAGCAGACAGTCGTCTGTGGAGCGTCCACGCTGCTCATTAATGTTCCAGAAACACAGAAACCCACAAACTGTCTGTAATCCAGAAAACAATCCTCTTTCTGTGTGAGTCTTTCAGTATATTTTGTTGGATGGTATTAAAAACACATCAAAGAACATAAATCTCACATAAATGCCAGATAAAACAATGAATGCATTTCTAAAAATTAAGTGTAGTGAGCTACAGATTACATCTGTGGTGCAGTAGTGTTGCCTCACTCCATCACCTGGTTGGAGAGGTGGAGTCTGCACGTGTTTGTGTCGGTGCTCTCTGGGTGTTCTGGTTTCTTCCAACAGCCCAAACACGTGCAGTTAGGTTAGATTAACTGCTGAAGCTAAATTGTCTATAAGTGTGCTGCTTTTGGCCTCTCTGTATAAGCCCTGGTTCAGTCAAACGGGGGCGTGGCTCAGTCAGACGGGGCGTGGCTCAGTCAGACGGGGCGTGGCTCAGTCAGACGGGGCGTGGCTCAGTCAGACGGGGCTGTGGTTCTAAGGCCTCAGTAAAAAAAAAAAAAAAAAAGGACTGTGTGCTGTTGGAAATTTTAAAACGCTCTTCTGTTATAAAATATTTCTCCAGTCTTACATGTTAAAAATGATCATCTTTACATTCTAAATACAACATTCCTCCCATTTCAGGATGTTATATATATCCAACATATAAACCACTTTAGGGCGTAGGACCAAAATGTCAAAATATTTAAAGTAAAATAAAAAAAATGAAGATGGAGGCTTGGATGGAGTCAGAGTACCATGGGAGGCAGAGATGGGGAGGAAGTGGCCTCTGTAATGACAGATGAGCAGCGAGATTTAAAGTACGGAGTGTATCTAAGATGGTGCCTGTGTGTTTGGCACGCCGTCTACCGCTCTTTTTTTTTTTTTTTTTTTTTTTTATCCGTTTGATTTTATTATTTTTAGCTGATGTGTGCAACATGTCAGTTCAGTGCTGTCTTACGATCGCCGGACATTGAAAATAGGCTCATCCACCAAAGTTTCGGTTCAGTTTGGTAAAGATAGCCAAGGTTCTCTGCCTCCCTACCTGGAAGCTATACCACTTCCACCAGATATGAAGAAGCGACGCAGGAGACGGGGTACTCGTGGAGGTCGCCTTGTTAAGCTGAGAATCCAGATTTCTTACCTTCCTCACAATCTTCGCTCCGTTCATCAATCTTTTCCACGACTCTTGGTACCATCGCGTGCTCTGGATCCTGTGGATTCCTGGTTGGTTCCCATTGTCGGCTCTATCGGGAGAAGCCCTGTGAAATCCTTCCCTCTTTGGCATCTGCGTTGGAGGTGAATGGACCGATCAGACCTTCGACCGGTGGATCTGGTTGTCACTGCCGCGGAGGTCTCCGAACCAGCTCCCCTCAGGTTGGCTTTAATAAATGCCAGATCGGTGGCGAATAAGACCTTCATCCTGAAGGATTTCTGTTCTTCCCATGCTTTGTATCTCCTCTGTTTGACAGAAACCTGGAGTTCACCCGGTGAGTTAAGCGCCTTTTCTGAACTGCTGCCCGCTGGCTGTGCTCATTTTAGCGCTCTGAGAGCTTCTGGTCGTGGCGGGGGGTTAGCTGTTTTTAAAGCACACTTTGAGTTTAAGCAACTATCCTCATGGACACGCCACAGCAGCTTTGAATGTTGTTTGTGTGAACTGGGCCACTCGCCTTCGTTGCTGTGTGCAATAGTTTATCGGCCTCCTAAATAAGACAAGGAGTTTGTATCGGAGTTTCTCACTGACTGTGCATCCCGGTATGACCAGGTCCTGCTGCTCAGTGATTTTAATATACACGTCTGTTGCCCAGGAAAGCCACTGGCTAAGGACTTCATGGACCTGGTGAACTCTTTTCATCTTGTTCAGTCTGTTAAAGGTGCCACTCAAGAACATGGTCACACATTGGACTTGGTGTTATCATATGGGTTATCTGTCTGTAACTTACATGTGGAGGATGCTGTATTCTGTGACCATATGCCCATTGTATTTGACGTTGTTGCTCTTAGTCCTGTTGTTAAACGGCTGCACCTATGCGATGCTATCGAGCCTTCGGCTCAGATACTCCCGAGCGTTTTTCTATACTATTTGAACAACTTGTGTCCAGTCCCTCTGAGTCGTCCTCCGTAGATGGATTACTCTCTCATCTGGACTCTGTTTGTAAATCTGCCCTTGATGTTGTTGCACCTCTAAGACTCAGGCAGTGTAAACCCAAGGCCAGTCCTTGGCTAACCGATTTTACTTGAGCCATTAGAAGAGACTGTAGGAGATGTGAAAGGCGATGGAAAAAGGACTGACTGTACGTCTCTCTGGAAACTCTTAAGACGAGCTGGAAAGCTTATCAGAGGGCAGCAAAGACTGCCAAAAACGCCTATTTTTCTCAACTTATTGCTGTTAATTCACATAACCCTCGTGTTCTGTATAATACCATAAATTTTGTACTGAATGCAGAGGATCATGTTCTTTTGCAGTCTTCTGAGGTTATGTGTAATAAGTTTCTTAATTTCTTTGTGGTTGCCAGTCTGAGACCCTCCACTTTATCTTCTGTTGACCCGGCTGTGCATGTTCCCTGTTTAAATTTGCTTATTGCTTTCCAACCAATTGTTCTACCTGAACTCGAGAAGCTTGTGTTAACTGCTAACCCATGTGGTTCTCCGAATGATGTCGCTCGTCCCAGTTTTCTAAAAAAGGTGTTTCCTACTGTTGGACCACATATTCTGAACCTAATTAATACCAGCCTCTTGTCAGGTCAAGTACCAAGCGAGTTTAAGCATGCAGTTATTCATCCTTACTTAAGAAGCCAGGCTCAGATATTTCAGTTCAGTCAAACTGTAGACCCATCTCTAAACTTCCTTTTCTGAGTAAGATCTTGGAAAAGGTTGTTCACACTCAGCTGATGGATTATCTAAACAACTCTCAGATGTTTGAAGTTTTTCAGTCTGGCTTTAGGCCGTTTCATAGCACAGAGACAGCTCTCAAAGGTTATGAACGATATTCTGGTAACGACGGACTGTGGTAAACATGTAGTGCTTATACTACTAGATATGACTGCTGCATTCGACACAGTGGATCACGACCTGCTGATCTCTCGATTACAGCTTTGTGTGGGCATTTCTGGCTTGGCACTCCTGTGGATAAAATCATATCTGTCAAACAGGAGCTTCTGTGTTAAGTTGGGCTCGTCATCGTCCTCTGTGGCCCCTCTGCCGTGGGGTGTCCCACAGGGATCTATTCTTGGGCCATTACTGTTTTCATCTCCTGCCACCGGGTGCGATCTTTCGTAAACACAAAGTCTCATTTCATCTATATGCTGATGATTGCCAGCTTTATTTTCCTTTCAGTCGTTCTGATAGCTCCCCAATTAGACTCCTGCTTGATTGCCTTAGTGATGTTAAGTCATGGATGGCTCAAAACTTTTTAAATTTTAATGAACGTAAAACGGAAGCAATTCTGTTTGGGCCGAATCGTTCCTCTCTGATATCCCTGATGTTGACCTTGCTGCTCTGACCCTTCACCTGAAGAGCTCGATTACCAATCTTGGGTTAAAAATCGACTCTGCACTTACTCTTGATGCGGTGGTGAAATCATCATTCTATCATCTCAGGCGTCTGTCGAAGGTTAAACCTTTTCTTTCAAGGCGTGACTTGGAGACTGGTATCCACGCTTTTATCACCTCACGCTTGGATTATTGCAACTCCCTTTTAATAGGGGTTGGACTGGGCACTCTGACACGCCTGCAACTAGTCCAGAATGCTGCGGCACGGTTTTTATCTGGTAGAAGGAAATTTGAGCACATTACTTTGGTTCTGGCCTCCCTGCACTGGCTTCCAATTGAATTTAGGATTCATTTTAAAGTTCTTTTATTGGTTTTTAAATCCTTAAATGGTCTGGCACCTGCATATTTGTCTGATTTGCTGAAGCCCTTTGTCCCCACTCGTTCGCTCCGGTCGGCTGAGCAGCTGTGGCTCTCAGTCCCCAAATCAGGGCTGAAACTGAGAGGAGACCGAGCGTTCTCTATCGTGGCTCCTGAGCTTTGGAATAATCTTCTTCACATTAGGCGATCGACGTCAGTGCTGGTTTTTAAATCCAGATTGAAAACGCATTTTTATTCGCTGCCTTTTGACTCAGGGATTAACTGACTTGTATTTACTTATATTTTATTGTTTTTACTATGTTTATTATTTTATCTCTTATATTTCCATTGTTCAGCACTTTTGTCAGCCTTGTGTGTTTTTAAAGTGCTATATAAATAAACGATGATGATGATGATGAGAGTGGAGGCTGATTGGACAGAAAGATGGTCTGAAAAAGAGGAAGTGACGTAAAGCTTAGGTTAGCCACCAAACACCTGGGAAGAAGACAGATGTGTGACTACAGGTCTTCATTATTGAGCTTTGACATAAGCTTCAAAGCAACGTCAGTGATGGTGGACATTACAGCTCAGATAAAACGTGAGCATCTCGCTCACACTACAGAAGGGAAGCAAGCAAAAATAGTTAAGCAGCTCAAGACATATCATCAAACACAGTTTGGCTCATAATCTCTAAAGCTGTTTCATTTTCCCAGGAAGGAAAATCCAATCCAACTTTATTTACAAAGCACTTTAAAATAGCCGGCACAGCCCCAAAGTGCTGTACAGTAAACAAGTTAAGAACAATGGATGAAACGAAACGAAAAAAGAAAACATAAATATTAAAACAACCCTATATTAAAAAACAACATACAATCAACTAAAAAATAAGTGAAATAAAAATAAACTAAAAACCATCATCTCACTACAGTCGCCTAAAACACTCCAACATCTCACAGGCTGTCTGAGGGTGAAGAGATGTGTTCTGTCTTCTCAGGCAGAGAAGAGGCCTGATCTCTCACAGAGGGTCAGGAAAGACAAGGAAAGCTCAGCAAGTGACCTTTGATTAGCAGCAAATTTAAAGCTTTGTGTAATGCAGTTTGCTGTACAGGTGACCTGACATTTCCATAAAGAGAGCAAATCAGTAAAACTTGGCTTGTGACTTATTTCTGTGTAAATCAGCCCACCTGTCTGCAGCGCACGTTTCCTGCTACACTAGATGGCACTGACACTCTTTGTCGTATTTACAACTGTTACGACCCGGCTCAAAAGCCGCAACATAAAAAAAGGAGATGAATAACAGAGTGTGGGTGAGAAGAGGTTTCATCCTAAAATGGAAAACCAGGTTGGCTAAAATGGCTGGTGCCACCAAGGCAAAGACTAGTGCACTGCCGGGAAGCTTGCCTCAGGTATGCTTTTATCCACACCTGACTAGGTGTGGCCAATTAGCACCAGCTGAAAACACTGAGACGATTAGAAGCTGCAGAGGGACGTAACAACAACATTCAGCGTTGGTGTGTTATTGGTCCAGGTGAATACCAGTGCCTGATTGGCTTTTAGAAGTCAGTCTTCAGAGTCACATCTGTTGGTCCACGTGGTGTTTTCAGTGACCTGGTGGGACTTTTCCCTCTGACGTGTGACAGAAATGGTCATTGTGCTCCTCCTGCTGTGCCTCGAATCAATCTGCTTGTGATCATTAGCAGATTGTCTGCTGTCATCACACTCTGCTACTCAAGCGAAATAACTTGGATCAGCTGGTAATAGTTATAGACCTGTTTCTAACCTTTCATTGCTAGGGATGGGAATTTCAGTTCTTGTAGAAAGCTGGTTCCCAGTTCTCCAATTCCTTGGAATTGTTGGTCTGCCTGCCTATCAATGCTGCTCATCAGTTCTTGCACTCGTGCTACAATCAGCTGGTTTCAGTTGGCGTGTCAGAGGAGAAGATAGCGACGCTCTCTGGAGCGTTGTTGTTGCACAAAAGGATAAAGTGGAAAACTGCATCCAGGACAGGAACAACCACAGCATGCTGCTAACACAATTTTGGTTCTTTGCAAACATCTGCACAGACAGCATGCTAGCGCTAAGCTAGCCAAGAACCCAGAGAGAAAGCTGAGTGAACGTCGACGCGGCAGCCAGACCCCGAACAGGTAGCAAGGCTGCAGCCTCCCGTTCTACCGCTTCATGTTTCTAAAGCAGAATCACTGTAGCGATCGCTCTTTTGTGCTGGTTTCCATCTTTGCTTTGTGCAGACATGTGTCTCTTCATTAGGGATTTGTGTTGGTGTGTAGCCTCAGATTCATATTGTCGGTGGTGATTATGAGACGTGTTTCAGCTGTTTTACATCAAATCAATGTAACGAGCAGAATAATGACTTTTAAGAAAGGTGTTCTGATACGTGTAATAATTACTTTTTTGAACAAAGACTCCCACACTGATCAGAACAAAGAGGGAAACATCTCAGTGAATATGCACAAATATTTGTTCCACAACATCCAATCAATTTGCATGAATGTCATTTAATTATTGCGGCTTAGAGATGGTGATGCCTCTTAAAACAGAGTCGGTGAGAACCCAATGAAAGTCAGTAGGTGATATGGATTTGGATATATTTGGAATCACTAAAGGCTCATCTGATCCCATCCCGACCAGCTGACGCTATTTTACGTCAGTGGAATTGATCATCAGCTCAATCGAACGAGTGTCACGTGTATGATCTGTCACCAACATGATAACTCGGAGAAATACTTTCTCACCTTTTTATGTTCATAACTCTGCGTTTGTCCATCACAACATACTCAGTGTCGCTCAGACGAGACACACACACACCAAATCACAATAAGAGGTCAGGACTCGGCTGTTCGAATTCTAACGACATTTATGTTCATTGATTAGATTTAAGCATAATTAATTATTAGTGACATGCTTTGGCATTTTGTATCAGTCTAAACGTACAGTAGAAGCTAGAAGTTAAATCTTTTTACCCTCTCTCAGATGTAACGAGGGGTAAGCTGGGGTCGCTCAGTCACACCTCTTCACGTCTCCAAATTGTAAAACAAATGGAGGATATTGTGTCGTCAGAGTCCGCTGACCTGGTGTGTGATGAGTTTAGTGAAAAAGAATCTCTCCTGTTGGTCTAAGACAGATGTAACTTGACTGTATATGATGCTGGCTGTAAATATGCAGGAAAACTGGATGAGCGATTTCTGTAAAAGCTTAAGATTCATTTATGTGACCCACACTCTGATTTCTCTGTGAAGATAACACAATGCTCAAGTATCCACAGCAAATTGCAACATGAAAGTGTCTAGCACCATCATAGGCACACTGTGTTTTCATTTTCCTGTCAAAATGCAACAGGATACATGAATTAACGTTTTCCCTTATAAGTTGGCTGGTGGTGCTTTAGTCAGGGTGAAGTGCATTGACCATGTTTCCAAGCCTGGCTGCAGTATCCTGAGAGGAAATACGTCTGAGAATGCTGCTACACCTGAGCTGTGACAGACTTTGATGTTTAATGTTGAATTTCCATCCAGGTGATCCATCCACAGTCATGCATGTTAACCCAACCACTATCCAATAATCCCATAACATGGTTGAGAGTGCAGACCATCATCCGTTGGTTCTGCTCCAAAGAAAGCTAACATTGTCACAGGTCAGTGCCATTACCATCTGCTGCAGGGTGCATCGGGAACGCAATTACATAATACTACGCCGAGGCAGTGCGAAAGGAGAATGAGACATGTTTGAGTGAAAGCCGTGGCCTAGTGAGCCGTGAAGACTCGACTTTGCACTGTTCTGTATGCAGAAGAATGAACAGTGTCAGAAAAGTTGCACTCTTTGGTGGTTCGCACTGAGCTGCTCGAGTGGGTGCCAGTTGTAGAACAGAATACCATCTGAAGAGTGGAAGCAACCTAGTCCATCGGCGACACCGGCACCTTCGTTGTTTTGTTTTCTATTAATTACTTAGACGGTGCTTGTCTTCATCCTTTCAGCCACCTCCACCAGCGGATGTTCAGAGTTTTAAAGAAAGGAAAAGGAAATTCAGTGGGATCAAAAAGTCTTCTTACGTTTCTGAATGATTTCTGGTTCAGTAAGAAATTGAAAAGGAGTGAGTTTCATGCCAGCTTTCTACAAACTGTATCCTCCCACTCAGGCAGATGACAGTCAGTTCACTCATCAGACGCCTGCTCAGCAAAATCTATTTAAAATCACTGTTCACCTGCTAAAAATCCATCTGTGCTCATGCTAAGAGTTTCACCTCTATCACACTCTTTGTCCAAACATGAGCACCGTGCTAGTTTCATCTCATCCGACCGGAGCTGGTCCTTGTTGTATTTCAGTCTGGGCTGAAGGTGTCTCTTCTGTACAGTGGTTTACGGTACAATCGCTTAAGCCCATATTCTGTTCACAGTAGAACATGTAAAAGCAAATATTTAAACAGAAATTGCACCATTTTAAGGACTAAAATATGATTTTGAATTTGATGGGGGACCAAAGATTTCAAAACAGAGTGCTTGTCATGATCCTGGCTTTTGTACCTGGCATTTGCAGATTGGACTTAGTTTGACTTTGTTGCAGTTTTTGTTTGTCTCGTTAGTTCTCCAGCTTTTCCTGTCCCCCCCATATTCGCTGTGGCGAGTCCATTTGTTAGGTCTCCCGTGTTTAGTCACTTTTATCTTTGTTTCCTTTGATCTTTCAAGTTTGGTTTTAGTCTCCACGTCAGTGTTTAAGCTTCCTGTGTTATTTTGATCATCTCTCAGCTCGTGTGCATTATGTGCACTTTGCTTCCCCTCTTGCTCGTTAAGTGATTTCATTAACCTGCGCCTTGTTTTGTCCAGCTGTGTCTCTCTTCCTCATTACTCATGGGTGTAACTACTACTAGAAGAGCAATGGTGTCCCATTTCTGCCTAACATAGGATTCCAGTTCAGTTTTTATGTGCTGATTATTTTTGTTAAAGTCTGAACCGCTGCCACCGGACTCTTGAACTACGAAGCCATGATGCTGCAGCGGGTAATGTGAATAATATTGAAGGGCGACACTGGAAAAAGACGTTGTCTGAATGGGACCAGATCTTGCTCTGAAACCTGTTCACAGCTTTCATCATTAATGGTGTCTATAGAGCTGCCAATTCTATACACACTAACACACATGCAATCAGATTGTGATGAGATATTTTGAGGAACATCATTATTAAGAACTTGTTCCATGTATGTAGATGTAGTTTTTTGCCTTGTTGACCTCTGACCTAACCAGGGTCAGGGAGGAGCTGAGGTTAGTGAGGGCAACAGGAAGTGAGAAAAGAAGAGCAGGCCAGTTTTAGCAGCAGCCGACCACAGTAGGTGGTTGCAGTGTATTTATTAGTATGTATTAGTAGTTATGTGTGAACAGGTGGATGAGGCATGTTGTATACAGCACTCTGAGTAGAAAAGCGCTACAGAAGAAATGCACAAGAATTACACGAACTGTATAAAGTCTGTATATAGGAATTATGTCCATAACTGGGGTGCACCTTTCCCTTTCCCACATTAAGTTTGGATTCATGAAAACATTGGATTAGGAAGTGTGCACATCCATGCCAGCGATGGTCCTGGAGACGGGAGAATAGATAATAATAGAATGCCTTTATTGTCACTATACAGTTGTACAATGAGATACAGAGCATCTCCTACTCAGTGTAAACATGCTGGGGGGGGTACAGTTCTGCAGCGCTATGTACATATGGACAGTATTAACATAGGGAAAAACATATATATATATATATATATATATATATATATATATATATATATATAAAATGTACAATATACAAGACGTAAGTAATATGTAATAAATAGTGTTATGTATATACAGTTGAGTTGTTGCACATAGAATTGGTATTGCACAGTGGTGGTCCATAGAGGAAGTGGGAAGTGGGGGGCTGTGTTATCTGTGCATGTGTGAGTTCAGGGTGGTTATCGCTTTGGGGAAGAAACTGGCAGTGCCATTTCTGCCAGCGTGCCATCACTTCTCTCATACTATATAATCAGCCAACTTAAATGTCAAGATAAATTCTGTTTAATATTTTATCTGCTTCAAGGTCAGACTGTGTGACACTGACATCTATAGTCGGGCGATGGATGATGGCGGTGAACTGCTGGTCGGTCCACAGTCACGGTGGCTGAAACACGCCCTGTTTGGCCACCTCGCACATCTTAAAAAAGTAATTTCTTTATGCAGACCATCGCTGTAATACTGTACTACACGGCTACAGAACAAACCATTGAGCAGTGAGTGCTTTCTCATGACTCTAAAGGGTTTTTGTGAACTGCAGTGCTTATGCTGTGGTTCATTCAAACTAATGGCAGGTTGCTATGTTTGAAAAACATCCATCAACCCCTTTAAATATCATATAATAATAGTTGTGTCTTGTTTATTGAATCACAGACATTTGTGTTTGTGGATTAAACCACAGTCTGCTGATTTCTTCTGTCTAGTTTGCTCACTGACTGTAGGTTTTGCTTAGAGTTTCTCTGTGGACAGACTGAATAGTTTCCTCATTATTTTATGGTGTCGGTTGTAGTTTCAAGTCTTCATTGCAGTAATATAGTAGTCCACAAATCACAGTGAATACATCCTTTATATTTAAATAGACCTTCTAATTTTTCCATTTCTTTGTGTGAGAAAAATGATTTGAATAATTGAGACACCAAACTGTCAAACACAGGTGCAATGATGACACCTGATGTTACTGACAAATGTGTGATAGTTCAATAAAAATGATCCAGTATTTAGAATTATGCACTGACACTGCTCCCTGCAGAAATACATGAATGCATCTCTCCAAACCCGTCTTTCTCCTTCCTTGCTGCTCTGTATCTGTGTTGACGGTGTTTTTTTGCTCGGATGTCCTGACGTTTGGTCCCTCGTCCTCTGATTGGCTCTTTTAAAAACCATCTTATTCACAAAACTGCAAAAGCACCCAAACAGACCCTTGATCGCGTGATGAATATTTCAGTGTTCTACTTTCAGTCCCCCGTGCTCTTATGAACACGATTAAATAATGACTGTACTGTCATCTTCATCCACTGCTGCAAATAATGCTTGATAATGACAGGATGCTTTGTTTGGACCATGGGGTAGTTGTCATATTAGACATTGGCCACAAGAGGGAGGCACAGCCCGCCGGTGCTGCGAGGGCTCGTGCTGTGTGCAGTAAATATATATGTGACACGGCGTTTCCACAGGAAAACACAAGGACCCACATCAGGGACACATGTTGACTGAGTCCACAGCATGTCAGAGCCACTGTACATGGATTTGTTCATGTTCTTTGTGTCTCTTTGTCTGTTGTCATTTTCGGTCACTTTGGTGAATTCCTGTTTATGACAGGAAGTCGATTATGGATTACTTTGACAAACACTTTTATATCTTCTGGCTTTTGTTTGACTCTTTGAATCCGGTCTTTGTAAAATCCTGCCCAAACCTTCCAGTGTGCACTGGTCAGCCATTTAGCTTTGCTCCTTTCTCTGTGCAGGAAGCCCATAAACCCCTAAAGCATTCGATCATAGACAATCTTCAGGTCCCGATTCAATCACACTGGATATGAATGAAATTCCCTCAGTATAGAAATCAGCTTTTGTTGTCCCCAGCAGTTTTACCTAGTTATAGACCAACATCTGATCTGTGTGTGCTGGCCAAAGCTCCTGAAGCTCTAGTGCGTGAGCAGTTCAAGGAGTTTGTACACACCAATGCTGTTTTATCTAAATATCAATCAGGCTTTAGGGAAAACAGTCATATCACAGCTGCAGTGAAAGTGTGACATGATGCATACCAAAGGTTGATTCTGTTCATCTGGAGAAACGTTTCATCATCATCAGCTGACTGCAGGTTTCAACCTAATAAACAGGACATTTGCACAATGACTGAAACCAGCAGCACTGAAGGAACAGTGGGCTGTGAGGTCGGCTCATTGATCACTCATATGTAAATTATCATGACCACTGATCAATAACCATGAGTCCCATTCACAGAGAGCTGGGGAATGGCTGCAGTCACAGCAGATGTACCCTTAGGCCCCCTCCTCCATTCAGAGATGCTCTTTCCCTTTCCACGTAAACGGTGCCCTGTTGGACTGTGAGGTAATCGCATTACTGGACATAATGACGGTTGTGATGAGCTGTTTGTAGATGGATGTGCCTTTGGCTGTAAAATCACTTGACATTTGATGGAGCTTCAGTCCCATGGATGGCACAAAGACCTCATACAAAGGAAGCTGCAGTCACGTGTTTGACGTTTGTTTCAGGAACAGGAACGGTGAGGGTGCTCGATGTTAGAGCTCAAACACACAAACCTGCAGCTTTAACTCTTAAAGCACAAGACTGTATTATAATCGGACCTTGACTGCTGATTGTGTGTGAACACTCACACTTAAGTCATACACCTGAATGTCACAGCAGAGACAGTGTTCTGTGTTCTGAGCTCACCTCTGTTTGTCGTACCTGCGCAGGTAAGAAATGTTATATTCACTGTTTTATTTTGGACTGGTTCTTTGTTTCTCTGTTCACTTTTTTATTATTATTATTATACATCCATCCATTTGCTCCTCCTTATCCCTTTCAGAGTCGCTAGGGGGCGCTGGAGCCTATCCCAGCTGTCTTAGGGCGAGAGGCGGCGTACACCCTGGACAGGTCGCCAGTCTGTCGCAGGGCCAACACACAGGGACAGACAACCAATCACGCTCACATTCACTCCCGCATTCACACGTACGGGCAATTTAGATTGACCAATTAACCTTTCCCCACTAATACGGTGGCACAGTGGTTAGCACTGTTGTCGCACAGCAAGAAGGTCCTGGGTTCGATTCCATCATCAGGCCGGGGTCTTTCTGTGGAGTTTGCATGTTCTCCCCGTGTTTGGACTCTCCCCTGGTACTCCGGCTTCCTCCCACAGTCCAAAGAGTGGGGACAGGTTAATTGTTGTTGTTGTTATTATCATCATTAACTGGACATGCCCACCCCCCACATCCACCCCATACAATCGATTTCTATTGCCCACTGGAAGTCATGCTGGATCTCTGCAGTCACAGCTCAAGGTTCCCTATCGTGTGTGTGTGTGTGTGTGTGTGTGTGTGTGTGTGTGAGAGAGAGAGATGTGCAGAGATGGGTAACCATGACAACAGCAGCCTGAAGTAGGAGCAGCACAGTACGCTCTCTACTTGTGTTTTTTCACTATCGGTGTCAGAGATGCACATCTGTTCAACTCTAGTGCTTCTTTTCCTGCTTTCCATTCATACACATATTAATACATCTTATTGATATCACGTGCAGTTCTGTATTAAAGCCGTCCATGCCTCGCTGCCATGTTGGCATGCATATTTTAGAGGAGCGTCACTCTCATGTGCAGATTTAGTTTCGATATTTTCCAGTAAGAATATTGTTGACATTGACTGAAAAGGCTGGTGTGAGATTTGCACCTCAGAGGCATGGACGCAGCTATCTCTGCAGCGGGCCATACTGCACATATTTTTGTTAGTTTTCCTTTTGGAGCACAAAACACTGGGAAGAGTGTTTTAAAACCATGCATCAGGGTTTACTGAGGATTTGAGCTTGTAGTTTACTGCACTTGGATGTATATGAATTGCTATGTCAAAAAAATCTTATGCTCAAGCAGATCTTAAATCATAATATTATGTTAGCAGTAGTGTGCTTTCTCCTCTCCCTAAAAGAGTCATGCTGTGGTTTATGTCATCTCTGAGATATGCACGATGTTTCAGCAAAGGACACAGAGTTCTTCTGTTGGACAGAGCAACACAAAGTCAAACAGGAGACTGCAGATTTGTATCTTGTGCGATTTTTGTAGAGGCCATATTTGCTTTTAGGACTGGCTTATACTTACGTTTATGTCAGTTATAAAAATATTTGCTCACAGTTACAACTTTTGAAGACTGAGAAGTTTACAGAAGAAAAATATATTTCATTGAGTGGAAACGCTGGAGAGGAGTCGTCGTCTTCCTCTGGGTTAAATCAGATGGATCCAAAGTGACCTCCTGCCAGGTAATCTCAGGTCATGATGATATCCATCCAGCAGACGTTCTTCAGCTGTGGATGAGCTTCACTCATAGTGCTGCGTGTCACATTTTTGTTGTTCATCTCTGTGATTATTTAATCTTCAGAGACACAAGAAACAAGACTGAGCTGACATTTTGCCCTGGAAAACCAAAATATATTCCCATACGCCCAGAAATACTCTAAATATGCAAACGACCCCATCAGCCCTGAAGCTTTAGAAAAAACTGATAATGTTTGTTTTTCTGTATTATAAATGTGACATCTCTGTATGTGTGTTGACATAATTTCTGCACAAAGCATGATCCCGAGTATGTAGCTGATGATGTGTAAAAAAAAGAAAAGAAACTCAGTTCATATCCACACGTGTGGCGTGATGTGCGCTGCCTCTCGTCATGTGTTCAGATCGGCTCCAGTCCCTCCGTGACCCTGAAATAGACGAGCAGTAGAAGATGATTGACATTGATTTGCAGTCGAGTGTCTTCATTTTTACAATTTAGACCACAGCTGGACTTTGCAGCTCTCTATGGCAGAATCCTTTTGTATGGAGACTTTAACAGCTGATACATTTTCTAAAACTGACCTTACAAAGCATGTTAATCCCCTTGGCAACACACCAGTCTGATGTGATACAGATGCTTCAGTTAATAAAAAGGTTACAGACCAAATGGCACCTCAACTAACGCCGCTGGTTTATTTACTGTCCACGACCTCAAATAGATTTGGCTTTAAACATAATTTCAGGAATCTTTACACGCCTTTTTATTCCAACTTTGTTTTACTGATTTCAACCATGACATACAAAGTTAGCAACAGCAAAGTCGATCTTGATTTCAGAACAAACAAACAAAAAAAACTGGTGTCGATCAGTAAGAGAAATGATTTCCAGGTTTTGTTAAATTTCCTAATAGAACCTTTTAGAGAGAATCGAAGTTTTTCTAACTTTAAGTTAAAGAGTACGTCCCTCACCCAATGGTCATGAGTTGGGGGGTGGGGAAGCTTCCACTTCAACAGAATAAGCCTCCGAGCCAGTAAAGTGGTAAAGGCTAGGGCCTGTTTGAGGGGGCCAGATGAGTTCAAGTCGGGAGGAATGCCAAAAATTGCGGAGAGTGGGTTTGGAGGGACAGTCTGGCCATGTGCTTGGCTAAGTGTGTTGAATATATTCCTCCAAAATGCACTTAGTTTCGAACACAACCAGAACATGTGGACATGGTTGGCAGGTGATAGTCCGCATCTGTTACAGGCATCAGTAATGGTTGGATAGATCTTAGATAATTTTGTGTTTGTATAATGTACTTTATAGACCGTCTTGCACCGAATCAAAGCATGACGGGCACAAATTGAGGACGAGTGAATCAATTTCAAAGCAGAATCCCACTGCTGTTCTGGGAGGGTTGTTTGGTTCCCACCAGTGGCCTGCTGGATATCATTGTGTCGGGCTTTGGTAGTCCCCATCCTGTTCATAAAGGAGCAGATACTGGTCCTGCTGATGGGATAAGGACCTTCTATGGCACTGTCCAGCTCTCTTGGGTGTCTCCTGGAATATCCTCCATGCTCCTGAGACTGTCAGGGTTGAACTAACTGTACAAACTCCTGTAGGCCCAGGTATCCCCCTCAGTAGTGACACTGACCCTAGCCAAATACAAAACAAGTGAAAACAAAGGATAAAACTGCCAGCAGCATGCTGTAAAACAGGGTTCATTTCATTAACACCAAAGCATGTGAAACTGATTAAAAGCTCAAATGTTATTTGTATTCACATGCATTCTTATTCTCAGTGCTCAGTGGACTTGTATCTGTGTTTCATACCAACACGTAAGGCCTAATAGACCTGAGCTGTAGCCGAATATCTGTGGCTGTAGCTCAGGAGCTAGAGCAGAGTTACTAACTGGAAAGTTTAGGGTTCAGTCCACGTGCCAAACATCCTTGGGAAAGCTACTAACCCCAAGCTGCTTCTGATAGATCTGTGGGAGTATGAATGTGACTGAATGCTGGATAGAAAGCACTTGGCATAACCGTAGTTCATGAATGTTTTATATGCTGCGACTCACTTTCTGTACGCACCTCCTCTTACTGGGTACAATGAGTAAGGCATGGTGTAAAACTGGGATTGAATGACTGCGAAGAAGAGTTTAAAATGAGAAAGGCTTGAGCTGAATGAGTTACTTAGCTGGTGAATAAGTGGGTAGAAAAGCGGATAGGCTGCCTCCTGAGTAAGATTGAACATGTTTAACTTACCATCAAATGTTTGTGATAAAAGGAAGATGACGTAGTCGGGGAGGAAGGAAACAGATAGGAAGCAGATATATCAAACTAGAAAGAGATCCTGCGGCTGCAATTAGCAGCTTCCAGTTAAAAAGAGATGTTGTGCTCCTTCTAGCAACTCAGTCGTCACTGTGAGGCACAGCCTTTCATTTCTCATTTAGTTTGTGATTGAGGCCACGCTCGTGACTTACTGCAGAGGTAATCATTTCATTTCCCTTTCTCACTTCTATTATCTCGTCCCTCTCTCCGTCTTCTACCGTCCACTAATTTAGCACCTCTGACAATCTTTTACATTTAAATCCAGACGCTGCGTGGGAACATTTCTGTGGCCTGAGCGTTGGGCTGCATCACTCGTTGTTGCTCGCTGAGTGAATTTGTCATTGTTGTTGTTTGAATTTAAATGAACACATTGGATTCCCCATCCGCAGAGGGACGGGGGATCCAAATGACTGACGCTCTGGTGAACAGATGTGGATAATCTTCTGTACCACTGACAGGACATGCAGCTGAGCACTCGCTCTAATATCTGTTTCAGCCATAAACAGTATAAAACATGGGCCTCGTTTCCAGATGAAAAAAAAACTGTTTTGTCTTGACCTGTAAACTTTCATGCAAACTAACTCTTGTATGAAAATTTTGCAAATGTCATAAACCAATATTTCATCAAGAATATGCTATTTAAAACATTTTAGAAATTATACCGTGCATTTTGGAATAACTGAATTTTAATAGCAGCAGCATGTTTGTTTACTCTGGACCAAATCAGCTGAGTTTCTAAATCTGTAGATTTCCTTGTGATTTTGTTTCTTTTCACACAGAGAAAAATTACATCACTACAAACCATGTGAGAACTTTCAGTCCACTTTGTGGACACGTGTGTTTTGGGTGGGAGGAACAAAGTAAATAATAAAGGAAGAAGGTGCTGTGTTCTGGAGAACATGGAGCCTTTGCATATTAATGATGAAGGAACTGTCCTCCCAGCCCATCGTTCATTCTGTGGTGCTGGTTTCAGTCATTGTGCAAATCTCCTGTTTATAAAGCTGCAGTCAGCTGAGACTGAGGACGTCACCTGATGATGACGATGAAACGTTTCTCCCACTGAAAACGTCCAGATGAACAGAATCAACCTTTGGGGATAAGATTTTCAGATATTTTGGTTTACAAGGTTACAAAACTCTGATTTACAAGTACAAAATATTTATGACTCCAATTTGAGCCCATACATCACTTTACTTTTCTTCTCCACCAAATGAAACACAGTCGTGGGGTAACAGTGGACCTGCTGTTCAATCAGCAGTTACTAACCAAAGGGTTAGAAACGAGTGAGGATGAGAGTAGATGGCAGCAGGATGATGGGCAAGCCTTATTATTTGGCCTGACGACTCTGTGTGTGTGTGTGTGTGTGTGTGTGTGTGCGTGTGTGTGTGTGTGTGTGTGTGTGGGGCCCAGAGCTAGGTGAAGCACTGAAATGATTTGTCATGTTGGATGACAGTCTGTCCTTTCATTCTGCCATATCTAACTGTATGTCACTTTACATGATACTACAGTGGCTTAGTAAACACACCCCTGTCTATGTTTACATATTGCTTTGTGAAGGAAAAGCCTCACAAACCAATCATTAAAGAGGATGTGTTGAAACAGCACATCACTGCTATTATTCAGCTTAGGGATGCATACCCAGGGAGTGTGTTTCTTTTAAATGCACACAAGTGCAAGCTATGTTATGCGTGTGCATGATAATAATTATGTGATGGGTTCAAATGAGGCAGTGCACTGCTATATAAGCCCAGGCCTTTTACTTTCCACAGGCAATGAGAGGCTGGTTCATTGTGACTTTGACAGGACTTCCTGAGCCTGAGGAAGATCTTTCTTTGGCTTTTAATAAAGGCCACAAAAAGGACGCACACCTGTGTTTCATGAGCTCAGAAACACAGGCGTGCATGTTGTACATCTCAAGGGAAACACGTCTTTAAGATGGTAAATCACTGAAGCTCATTTCCTTGCTTAGCTAGCTGTGTTTCCACACAAACTGCACATCATAACTAAGCTTGCTTCATGCAGGTATCTCAAAGAGGGAAGTAACAAAGTACAAATACTCCATTACTATACTTAAGGTATCTGTACTGAACCAGCTTTTACTTTCACTCCACACGTTTCTAATCAAATATCTGTACTTTCTACTTCCTACATTTACAAAACAGGCGTGTTACTTTTTACCAGATTTGAAGGGGTCATGGGTAGAAGTTAGCCCGTGTTTTTAATTTCTATTCATTTATTATATATATAAATGTATGTATTTATTCACTGGAACGACTGCAGGTGCAAACATAAAGTCGTATTTTTTGAGGAGCAGGTTGTTTCAAATGCAGCGTTTCTATCAGCTCAACAAACATCAGCAAACACACAAACTGTTTGTGTGCAGTTTGTCGCACAGTGTGTTGCAGCTAAAGGTCCAGCTCTGTAAAGAGTGAGTGATTAAGTCAGATATTAGGTCTCTACATGTGACATGTGTTTTTTGATATTGTGAAAAGTGTTGTAAACATACTGAGCTAGACTAACTGTATTATTTAAAGGTTGAATGAAAATACTCCACAGTCCTCTGTTCAGGATAAACAAGTTGGTTTGCAGTACTGTTGTGAATTCACAGTAAAGTACAGTGTGACGCTGGTTTCATGGTCAGAGCTAAGCTACATCGAGTGTAGCAGAGATGAATTTGAACTTAAGCTGATGATGCTTAGACTCATTCACCTGTTTCCACCTTCATACCAACTTTATACCATCTGGAAAAAACACAGCTAACTAGAGTCTGGAAACCAGCCAGGACAACTCATCTGCCGACAAGAGCAGCTGATCACGGCCTGTACACTAAGAAAATCTATCAATAGAAATGATTTTGAGCTATGATTCTTTTCCCCACACTGAGTCATTTCAGCTGATTTTAGGGTTCCCCCACCTGCTGTATCCACTTTAACCTCTCCAGCAAAGCTCTCCAGCGAGTAGTGCGGTGCTCTGAACGGATAATTGGAGGTGAGCTTCCCTCCCTCCAAGACATCTACAGGAAGCGGTGCCTGAGGAAAGCGGGGAGGATCATCAAGGACTCCAGTCACCCCAGCCATAAACTGTTCAGACTGCTTCCATCAGGAAGGAGGTTCTGCAGCATCCGGTCCCGTACCAGCAGACTGAGAGACAGCTTCTTCCACCAGGCCATCAGACTGCTGAACACGTCATAGACACCTCAGCTTCACTACTGGAACTTCAACATTATGCACTCCACACTGTATATAAATGCCACTTGTTTTGCACATATTCAACTCTGTATATTTTATATATTTTATTATTATTATTATTATTATTATTATTATTATTATTTATTTTTTTATTTTTTTATTGTTTTTTTTTTACTATTTAATTTGTAAAAATGTGTATACACACACACACACACACACACACACACACACACACACACACACACACACACACACACACACACACAGGAAAATATTTAGTATACACATCCAGAAATGCATACACTATTATATATTGTACATATATTTATTAGTTTCAGGTTGGCCATTCTTGTATTTTGCTCGTTTGTGTTGTTGTGTTTGCACATCTCTGTTGCTTGTGGGGCTCGCACACAAGAATTTCACTCGCATGTGCTGTGCCAGTGTGCCTGCACATGTGATGTGACAATAAAAGTGATTTGATTTGATTTGACCTCTTCCCTATTCATTTTCCTGTTTAGAGGGAAAGTCACCCTCTACAACAGTGCTGTCCATCTCCAGTCCTCGAGAGCTACTGTCCTGCAGCTTTTAGATGCATCCTTGTTCTGACACACCTGAGTCAAATGAATGGCTTGTTACCAGGCCTTTGCCAAACTTGATGGCATGCTGAAGAGGCAAACCAGCCATTTGATTCAGCTGTGTTGGAGTTGGACTCCGCTGCTCTACAATACAGGCAACGGAAAATAGTGCTATTCTTTTCTTTTTTTCTATGCTCATTTTCTACTTTGAGACCACTATATACTACTGGCAGGATCAACCTGGGAGCCCCTCGGGCAGCAGCCCGGCCCACATGGAGCACGGGTGCGAACATGCAGTCGAGGCTACTGAGCATTCGGGATGAGGGCAAGGCTTTCCGTACGCAGAGCAATGATGGACCAGCCCCGGCACTTGCGGCTGGGGGACAACCGGTCCCGAAGGTGGCAGGGTTTTAAAAACTGTTTGCCAGAAGGCCTTTTGCGGGAGCAAACTGTGCTCTGTGATGAGGCCACCGTGGTACGATGACCAGGACGGACCGGGCATCTGTCTGCCTGACAAACGCTTGTACCTGGTGGGGAAGGGGAAGCGTGGGGAGGGCAGAGTTCAGGAACCATCACTCCCCTTCGCGCAGTCCTGATGAAATGCCAAACCATCGATGTGTAATTGTTGCATCAAATGATAACTGAGTGTCACACATTCATATTGTTTCATAGTCTTTATATTGCAGTGTTAGCCTCGTCCACGTACCCGCGCTCTCAGCCTCGTCCACGCACCTGCGTTCTCAGCCTCGTCCGCCTTCCCGCGCTCTCAGCCTCGTCCGCCTTCCCGCGCTCTCAGCCTCGTCCGCTTTCCCGTGCTCTCAGCCTCGTCCGCTTTCCCGGCCTCTCAGCCTCGTCCGCCTTCCCGCGCTCTCAGCCTCGTCCGCCTTCCCGCGCTCTCAGCCTCGTCCGCCTTCCCGCGCTCTCAGCCTCGTCCGCCTTCCCGGCCTCTCAGCCTCGTCCGCCTTCCCGCCCTCTCAGCCTCGTCCGCCTTCCCGCGCTCTCAGCCTCGTCCGCTTTCCCGGCCTCTCAGCCTCGTCCGCCTTCCCGCCCTCTCAGCCTCGTCCGCCTTCCCGCGCTCTCAGCCTCGTCCGCTTTCCCGCCCTCTCAGCCTCGTCCGCTTTCCCGCCCTTTCAGCCTCGTCTGCTTTCCCGCCCTCTCAGCCTCCTCCGCTTTCCCGCCCTTTCAGCCTCGTCCGCCTTCCCGCCCATCTCAGCCTCGTCCGCTTTCCCGCCCTTTCAGCCTCGTCCGCTTTCCCGCCCTTTCAGCCTCGTCCGCTTTCCCGCCCTTTCAGCCTCGTCCGCCTTCCCGCCCTTTCAGCCTCGTCCGCTTTCCCGCCCTCTCAGCCTCCTCCGCTTTCCCGCCCTTTCAGCCTCGTCCGCCTTCCCGCCCATCTCAGCCTCGTCCGCTTTCCCGCCCTCTCAGCCTCGTCCGCTTTCCCGCCCTCTCAGCCTCGTCCGCTTTCCCGCCCTTTCAGCCTCGTCCGCTTTCCCGCCCTTTCAGCCTCGTCCGCCTTCCCGCCCTCTCAGCCTCGTCCGCTTTCCCGCCCATCTCAGCCTCGTCCGCTTTCCCGCCCATCTCAGCCTCGTCTGCCTTCCCGCCCTTTCAGCCTCGTCCGCTTTCCCGCGCTTTCAGTTTCGTCCGCTTTCCCGCCCTCTCAGCCTCGTCCGCTTTCCCGCGCTTTCAGCCTCGTCCGCCTTCCCGCCCATCTTAGCCTCGTCCGCCTTCCCGCCCTCTCAGCCTCGTCCGCTTTCCCGCGCTTTCAGCCTCGTCCGCCTTCCCCCCCATCTCAGCCTCGTCCGCTTTCCCGCCCTTTCAGCCTCGTCCGCCTTCCCGCCCTCTCAGCCTCGTCCGCTTTCCCGCCCTTTCAGCCTCGTCCGCCTTCCCGCCCTCTCAGCCTCGTCCGCCTTCCCGCCCTCTCAGCCTCGTCCGCCTTCCCGCCCTCTCAGCCTCGTCTGCCTTCCCGCGCTCTTAGCTCCTCTGTGAAGCTCTCAAATGGCTGCTCTCACACAAGCTCCCGGGAAAGCTTTAAACATGGATCCTTTTGTCTGCAGAAAGCAGATTCTGCCTTTGTTGCCAAGCAACACAAAGGCAGTGTCAGAGGTTGCTGTTGGTTTTTCACACAGCTTTAAAGGATGTCTGTAGCTACAGTGAACTTAATGGCTGCTAATTAGCCATCACCAACTACTGCAGCCTCGTCACAGGGTTGGATCCATGACCAGGCCGGCCCCTGGTTGTCTTTCTTTCTGTCTCGGCCACTGTGTGTAATAACTAAGAGAGTTGGCTGCATGTAGATGGCGTGTTTTTCTCTGTCACTTTATTTTAGAAGGCGCTTATTTTCACTTACTTCACTCTTGACAATTACTTTCTTGGACTGAGTGAATAATTTCCATCCAGCTTTCTTTTTAGATGACAAACTTATTCTGTCCATATACTGCTGAGCAGCTGGTTCCCAGCAAACGTGTCCTGTCGGGTCACAGTGGCCTACCCACTGATGGTCCCATTACCAGAATAGGGCACTTATATGGGCCCCACAGTCCCAGATGGTCCCAATTGTAGGCTGACAAACACTAAGCAGAGAGGGGCCCACAGTGGGGTCTACTGCAGTGTCACAAATCCCTTCTGTCTCTGTGGCACAGAAGGGATTTGTGGAAAACTGCGATGGGGGGTCCCACAGGGTAAACTGTGGGGCCTGACCCTCATGGGTGTCAGTTAGGGTTTCCCTTCTTCAGAGCCCTACCATTCATTTTCTGCCATTATTCATGTTATCGTGAGCCTGATTCCTTTTACAATCCTCACCTGGGAGGCAAAACGAGGCTTTCATCCACGCTAAATCACCACTCACATCAGTGCTGGCAAAGGGTACGGTAAAGCTTCCCCAAAGTTGAAGTCATGTTTCTTTCTTTTGCTTTGAGATCCAATTATTTGTTGTTTGTTGTGCTTGTGCTGTTGTTCTGTAAACCCCTTTGCCATTTTTGCCATAGGGGTTCCACTGTCATGTGACTGTTCATTAATTGTTTCTCATTAAATTTGTGCCCATGCAAAAAGAGTTTGAAAGACTGAAAACTTTAAGATAAATGGTAAATGGCCTGCATTTGTATAGCGCTTTTCTAGTCCCTAAGAAATCAGAAATCAGAATGGGTTTATTGCCAGATGTTGAGGTTTACAACATTAGGAAATTGCTGCGGTGCTTCAGTGCAGACAATAAGAATTAAAGTGCTATGTAGAAAGAAAGATATGTGCATGAGATATACATGAGATATATACATGAGAATAAGAATTATGAGTGCTACGTAGAAAGATATATACATGAGTGCAGGTGGTGATCAGTGCCAAACATGAAATGATGCAGTTACACAGCGTAGGGTCATGTGTTAGTGGTGGGAACAGTCATATGGTTATTGTTCATGTGTCCAACAGCAGAGGGGAAGAAACTGTTCTTGTGGCGAGAGGTTCTGGTGCGAATGGACCGGAGCCTCCTGCCTGAGGGGAGCAGGTCAAACAGACTGTGTCCAGGGTGAGAAGGGTCAGCTGAGATCCGGGCTGCACGCCGCAGTGTCCTGGAGGTGTACAGGTCCTGCAGAGATGGGAGTCTGCAGCCAATCACCTTCTCAGCAGAGCACACAACACGCTGCAGTCTCTGTTTGTCCCTGATAGTGGCTCCAGCGTACCACACGGTGATGGAGGAGGTGAGGATGGACTCGATGATTGCAGTGTAGAATTGCATCATCGTCCGTGTTGGCAGGTTGAATTTCTTCAGCTGCCTCAGGAAGTACATCCTCTGCTGGGCTTTCTTGATGACGGAGGTGATGGTGGGCTCCCACTTCAGGTCCTGGGTGATGGTGGTACCCAGGAAGCGGAATGAGTCCACAGAGGTGATGGGGGTGTCAGTCAGGATGATGGGGGGGAGTGGGGCTGTGTGCTTCCTGAAGTCCACAATAATCTCCACTGTCTTCTGGGCATTCAGCACCAGGTTGTTGTGGCTGCACCAGGACACCAGACGTTCAACCTCCCTCCTGTAGGCAGACTCATCCCCGTCAGAGATGAGCCCAATGACGGTGGTGTCATCTGCGAACTTGATTAGCTTGACAGACTGGTGGGTGGAGGTGCAGCAGTTGGTGTACAGGGAGAAGAGCAGAGGAGAAAGAACACAGCCCTGAGGGGAGCCGGTGCTGATGGTCCGGGAGTCCGAGACATTCTTTCCCAGCCTCACGTGCTGCTTCCTGTCCGTCAGGAAGTCAGTGATCCACCCCAAAGCGCTTCACACTACATTCAGTCATCCACCCATTCACACACTGGTGATGGCAGCTACATTGTAGCCACAGCTGCTCTGGGGCGCACTGACAGAGGCGAGGCTGCCGGACACTGGCGCCACCGGGCCCTCTGACCACCACCAGTAGGCAAACACGGGGTTAGTATCTTGCCCAAGGATATTTGGCATGCAGCCAGGGGGCAGCCTGGGATCGAACCACCGACCTTCTGATTAGTGGCTGACCTGCTCTGCCACAGCCACCCCAACTCAGTTGTTTCTTTGTCTTGTAATGAATAAAGGCAAAACAACGACGAGAGTTTTACGGCGCAGAGGGGGTCGTAACAGAGAGAAAAAAGAAACGTCCGTGTTTGGGTAGAAACTCATAATTTGTTGCATCTCTAAAAATCTGCTCCAATATAGTGAGTTACCTTTGTGACCAAGTATTGATTCAGTCATGAGTCCAACAAAGAAAGGTCGGCGACAGAATAATGGAGAGCTCCACAACCCCATTTAATGGCAAGAGCACATGCACTACATGTGCTTTATTCACTGTAGCACTATAGTAGCCTAAGTGCACAGAACTATTTCATAGGTCAAAACTCATTACAACAGACCAACCTCTGAGCCACAGAGTGCAGCCTTTCTTGCTTTTACCAAAGATTTTGAATCAAGAAAACATTTCATTACTTGTGCTAAATGTCAGACTATTTTGGTCACCCATCCAAAACACTGTTTACCTGCTCTCTTCTTTTCAAATGGATTGATTCAGTACATTGCACAACCTTGGATGTTCAGCTTTTTAATAGCACCTAAATATTACAGTAAACACATTATGGTCAATACAAGGAGTCCCTTACGCCGCTGTCATTTACCCAGCAAGCAGAACAAATCATTTCAGATCAGCATAAACACAAAGGATAACAAAGAGCAAAACTACACAAAAAAGATATTGCAGTAGGAAGCAGTAGCAAAAGTGGGAGACTACCAGCTTTGCTTTAGTTTTGTATTTCCTTCTTCTTTAAATGTAGTATTTCAGCAGTGTTTATAGAAACAGTTGGATATGAACCCAAAACACGAAGACTCTTACCTGTCTCTGTTTATCATCTACCCAGCAACCAGAACAAATCATTTCCAATCAAAGATGATCAGGTTCTTAACTGTATTGGTATGTTCCAATAGGAGTTTGTTCAGGCCTACATATCCCATTTCAGGCGCCCCTTTTGCTGACTTGACAGAGTCTAAATACAACAAAGTGAACTCTTTAAAAATTAACAGTCTGATAGATTTTTATTCCCCTATAATCAGTGAGAGAGTACATAAGGGACCTAGTTTCATTTCTGAGTGCAAACATTTGGACCATCGGCTGATGGAGCCCATTCTGCCACCGACAGGCTTCTTTGATTTCCTCCATGGTTCTTTTGGTTCACCTGTGTTGGCATCAGTTTGTAACTTGCCCCTCCCCTCCCTGAGCCTGGTTCTGCTGGAGGTTTCTTCCTGTTAAAAGGGAGTTTTTCCTTCCCACTGTCGCCAAAGTGCTTGCTCATAGGGGGTCATATGATTGTTGGGTTTTTCTCCGTGTGTACTATTGTAGGATCTACCTTACAATATAAAGCGCCTTGAGGCGACTGTTGTTGTGATTTGGCGCTGTGTAAATAAAATTGAATTGGATGTAATATGATCAAATGAGATACTCTGTAGTTGCGAATAGGGATACCTTCACCCTTACCCACACAAATTCCTCTGTCATCTAATGACCTGATATAAGATATTAAATAAATAAAAAAAATAAGAATAAATGAAACAATCATCAACTGTGTTAATACCATGCTTCGTTGTTTCAATGATCTAGTACATAAAACTGTCATAGTTATATCAAATAAGTAATTAAGTAAAAGGTGACACCACATAGTTTCTTTTCATTTAAAACTAACACTTTTAAAGACATGTTGTCAAGAGTGAGTCGGTGGATAATACATTATCTAAAACTTTAAAGTCAAAAACACTGATATTTACATATATGGCAAAAGAGGGATGGCAGTCTTCCTATATATAGTTGAGTTATAGTTCCTTTTTTCTGAAGCTTCTTGTAGCCCAAACAGATGCAATTAGAGACTGTTTATTGTAATTATTATTAAAGGTGTTTTATTCTGTTTAGTTAAAAACACTCATAATTGGAGAGAGACTCTAAAGAAAAAATCAAATTTTGTATAGAATTGTATTATTTGTGTTATTTATTTATTTTTGTTTGTCAAAGGTTATTTTTTGACCTGGATACAAATGCGGTTCAACCAATTGGATTGTTTGTCCCACCTTGTGTTTTCATGTTTGGTTGCGCTGCTAAGGCTGCTTAGACCACACTCGCCGTAGCTGTACCTGTGGGGAATGTCACTACCCGATCCGTACCAGAAACCCGATCGGTACCCCGCATGCGCGAAAGGTGTCTACTTCCGGTCGAACCGTTTTACGATAGTTACGGGTCAGAGTATCTGTTAAGATGTTAAGAATAACAAGTATCTCTTAAAATGTTTCCGATAATGAAACATTTAATATAATGTAGACAAAAACAAAAAAGTAAAAAGATAGTGACAGATCAGGACTCCCGATCCTTACTGCGCATGTGCAGGGGTTTTCTTCTTCTTCTGTTCGTTTAATGGCAGTTTACTCCCCAGTGTACGAGGATACCGCCACCTGCTGACTGAGCTAGTGAACCCTATTGTAAACTGAATTAGCGTCATTACAAACGTGTGTTAAATTTGATTTAGTGATAATCGAGTGTGTTTATGCTTGTCTGTGTGGAGAGGATTGTTGGAATAGTGATGATGATGTGCGCTATCACTGTCAATTGTCAGTAAACACTTCATCTGGCTGCTGAATCTTCACGTGACATATTACAAAGTCAGTATTATTAACTCTGTCATTAGGCACCATTCTTCTTATTTGACGGTGCTGTTGTTCAATCGGGGAACGCTCTCTGTTGAGGAGAAAAGCAAAAATTTGTTGCGGATACGGATTATCCATTGTTTAAATGTCCCGGTAGTCAAAAAGGAGTCAGAGCTGTTGAGAAATGCTAGGAGCTAACTGGGTGCTAACCGTGTCATTCAAATATATTGAATGTCGCAATGTTGGCAAAGAGAGGAAGTGACGTAAGATTTGCGCATGCGGGGTACCAATCGGGTTTCCGGTACAGATCGGGTAGTGACAGGGAAAACGTGGTAGCTGTTGAAACAGCGAAGCTGTTGGTGTCTGCTTGATTAGCCGCCAGACTTGGATAGCCAAAGCTAGTTTTATGAATACGAAGCGCTTTGCACTGGGGAGTAACCGAACTGTTCTAGCCGCTGATCAGCATGCTGAAATGTTAATGTTGTTCACTTCAAAAACAAACGCTGATGGTGACGGCACTGTGCAAGTAGCTAGCGGGTACTAGCTAAACTCACACTCCTGTTGTTAAGTGTTAGTTGAAAACTTATTAGCTGTTGTTAGACATACTGTTTTTCCTTAACCTATCTGTTTTGAAATGTTTTATTGTGTTACTTTTATTCATCACTGTTGTGACTTGACAATGAGCAAAGTATATTGAGTTTGCTGCTTTGAATGAGCAGTGTGAACTGCTTTAATGATTGGTGATGCCTACATTGCCATGTAATGAAAACCCATTTGAATTTGATCAGTTGTACAACTTTAGAAATAGGACTTGAATTTGAAACAGACGTTGTTCATGCTTTATACCTTAAACAGAAGTGTTGTTAGTTAAGTGTGAACAATGTTCATTTGAAGTAATTCTGACCTCAGTCAGGTTTTTTGATTTGGAGAAAGGAGCCGAGACTCCACGGAGAACTTTGGATTACAGACTTTGTGGAAATCCGCAGAAGAGGAATAATTTTCCATTGCAATGGATGGCAAGCCGCAGCCCATATGGAACTGAATCTTGAAGTCTGGTTCCCTGAACTGTGGTAGGACAAAACTGTGCAAACCATACATCGATTGTGGACTGAACTCACACCAATAAACTGCCAGATCACCAAACAGCCCTGAACTGGATTCCATTGACACTTTAAAAGACCCGGGTCTGACATTCGTTTCTTTTTTACTTTTTGGGTATCTGTGCGCGCACACACAATTTTGGTTATTATTGTCAAATGCAATACAGTGCACAAATTTCAAAGTTGAACCATTGCTTCATCATTTGCGATTGTGTTTTCATTGTCGTTACCCCTCCTCTATGCTCCGTTCCTGAAGTCTTCTGATTTGCCCATTGTTTATATATTTTGTTACATACTGGTTACATTCTTCTAAGAAAGCAAGACTCAGACTTGGCCTCGAGATGGTCTACAAGAAATAAATGCTTGTAGCAAGTTTCAGTAACAGAATGGGGTGACATAATCATTGGCAAATGGGACAAGTATGGTCAAAGTTTTCTCTGAATGCTGCACTGACCACACTGGAAAAGCCTTTGAAACAGTATTACATACTACAACATTTCAGCAACACTTGCTTAAAAAGAAGACTATGTTCAACCTTCATTTTCACCGCACACTGTGATCTGTGAGTTTATGCAGAGGCAGTGGGTTACCTCTATTACTTGTTTGTAAGGTTTTAGTTGAGAGCACACAGCATACATGTTTAATGAGTGATACATTCTTTGAATTTTAAAAGCTTCACACTCATGGCATCTGCTCTGAAAAAAGCTAAATGACTGTACCTGGAAGAATCACACCATTTTTAGACACTCATGTCACAGCTGACAAGGATTTTCAGTGTAGAAACAAATTAGGCACACATCGGGAGAAATGGTACCAAAGTATGTTTGAAGCTCAGAAGAGTGTGTCTTGTTCTCCTGCCAGATACATAGTCAAAGATGTTTGAGAGACAGGAAGTATACACAAAGCTTCACAGCTGTCTTCCCACTTTAGACATGAATGGAATCTGTACAGCAGAGTGAAGATCACAAAATAGGGACATTTTCACACCTGAGCTACTCTGTAGTAAAACGGCTGTTTGCTAAGAGGAAATTCCATCAATCCATTTTCTTCTGCTTATCTGGGGCCGGGCAGCAGAGGAGCCCAGACCTCCCTCTCTCAAGCAACCACCTCCAGCTTATCCAGGAGAACACCGAGGTTTTCCCAGGCAAACTGAGAGATATACAGTGTGTCTGTCCCGGTGGGACATGCCCAAAACACTTCACCCACGAGGTGTCCAGCAGATGTCTCATTTCCCGAGCCACCTCATCTGGCTCCTTTCAGTGTGGAAGAATAGTGTCTCAAATCTCCTCCATTTGGCTAACCTCCTCACCCCATCTGTAAAGGAGAAGCCAGCCACCCTTGAGAGAAAGCTGATTTCCACCTCTTGCATCTGCAGTCTCATACTTGCATTCACCACCCAAAGCCCATGACTGTGGGTGAGGGACATAGATTGACCCGTAAATCAGAGCTTCGCTTTATGCTCAGCTCTCTCTTTACAATGACAGACTGGTACACTGTCTGCATCACTGCAGCCGCAGCACCAATCCGTCTGAGTTGGCACTCCGGTCTGTTATCTGTTGCTGAGGACCATTGACTCGGATTTGAAGGTGGAGCTTCTCTTTTCTGCCGCTTCACACTCAGCCTCAAACCGCTACCGTACAAGCTGGAGGCTACCACCTGATGAAGCTAACAGAACTACAAAAAGAAATCCCATCCTTAAAAGTTATGAACAAAAACCGAGACAAAGGCCACCCTGGCAAAGTCCAACACCCACTGATAATGAGTCCGACTTAATCCCGTCAACACAGGCCAAGCTCTTGCAACGTTTGTATGAGGACTGGCTCATAGCAAAGGGGCCTGAGAGCCCATACTCCTACAGAATATACTGAGGGATGCAGTTGAATGCCTTCTCCAAGTCCAGACAACACTTACAGGGCAAACTCCCACCCACCCTCAAATATCCTCCAGAGGATAAAGAGCTGATTCAGTGTTCAACGACTAGGACGAAAATTGCATTATCCTCCTTCATCCAAGGTTCAGCTAACGAAAAGACTTCTTTCCAGCATAGACTTTCCCAGGGAGGCTGTGGATTTGTGATGCCCCTATAGTAGGGACACACCCTCCAGACCCATTTCAGACCACCCTGGCCTCACCATAGTCCTCCCATACCTGGGTTTTTGCATCAGCAATTGCCGAAGTCGCATTCCGCTTGGCCTGGTGGTACTCCATACCTTTGGCTGCCACTGAAGTCCTGCAGGCTAACCAAGCCCAATAGGACTCCTTCAAGATGGTGGAAACCTCGTTTCCACCATGTTGTTCGGGGTTTACCACCTTGCAGTCACAGCTCAATGCAGCAGCCTCAGCAACAGAGGTGCTAAACTTTGGGCCATTTGGACTCTGTGTCCCCAGACTCCTTCGGCATGCTGTTGAAGCTCTGCCAGAGGTGGATCTCGTGGACCGGGGGCCTCTGCCAGGCATTGCCAGTGCACCCTCAGTACAAGTTTAGGTGTGTCAGCATTCTTCCTCGCAACCTCATCCAATTCGCCAGCGGGTGGTAATAGACTGACAGCTCAGACTCTCTCTTCACCCGAGTGTCCAGAATATTCAGCTGCAGATCTGATGAAAAGATTACAAAATCAATCATCGACCTGTGACCTCCTGGTGCCTCGTGCACTAGTGGACTTTGTCACAAACTGTGGCACAGAAGTCCAGTAACAGAACACCGCACGGTCCAGATCAGGCAGGCCCTTCCTCCGGGTCTCACTGTCATTGCCGACCCCGCTCACATTCTTCACCCCGCATTTCAATGGCTTCCCTCTGGGCGGCGCCTCCGCTGCATTTCCTGCAGGACTGAGGGGAGGAGCGCCACCTTTGTCCCCAAAGCCACTCTGCTTTTTAACTCCAGCTGATAAGAACATTTCCCACACCAGAAACATAAACTACACTCTTTTTATACTGCCAACACTTTACTCACTTTTACTCTGTTATTTATTCACCTATTCAGTCACTTTAATTTTAAAACTGTGTATATTCTGTGTATTTGTTATCTCACTCTTATCGCCTGCTTATGCCCTGTTCTTATCTTCAATGTCATGCTGCTCTGTTGTATCTTAATTGCTCCTTGGGGATAAATAAAGTCATTCTGATTCTAAATGGGATACATTGACACGTCTCCTAGTAGAACAACAGAGTCTCCAGGTGGAGAACCCTTGAGCGCCCCACCTAGGGTTTCCAAGAAGGCTGGGTACCCTGAACTGTCATGCAGATGACAGTCAAGACCTGTTCCCAAAGGCACAAGGAACAAACCACTCGCCCACTTGGAAAAACTCCCAAAGTAAAAGCAGCAAGCTGAGTGGATACAAAATTAAGGGAATATAAAATTAAAGGTGGTGTTGATTTCGCTGAGAGAATTAGTCAGTGGGAAATGGGGCTTAAAAAAGCCTGGTTGACTTGTGGTGACTTGGCTGCCATCTGGGGAACACTGGACAGTTTTTATTTCAGGGAATAACTGGGAAAAGAGCAATGTCTGCAAATTCGCTAGAATAGAAAAAAACAGTCAAATATGATGAAAAAAAACCACTTCAAAGATTGAAGTTTGATAAATGACGATATTATTCTGATCATTTATTAAACTTTTGTTGCCATTAGCTCAGTCGTTGATATAAATGGCAGGTTTTATAGCTGCTACATATTTGTTTTGTTTTTCCTTTCTGCATCACGAGTTGCCACTTCACATGAACACATCTGTCTGAATAGCAGTAGAACAGGCAGAGAGAGAGAGAAAGGGAGGGCTGTTTAGCAACACAGGCATCGCTACAGCCTTCACCCAAAACGAAGCTCATGAAAAAGGAAGACGTCCTCCTCCTGCTCTCCCTGTCACCTTAACTCCTGATACTGTTCCTCTGGTGAGTCAACGCGCTGTAGACGCTATTGCTGTTGTTTTTGGGTTTGGGTGTATTTTGGATTTATTTTTATTTATTTATTTATTTTTGGCTAGGTGTGGAGTGAGCCCTGTTACACAGACATGATGAAAGCAGCCATGGAGAGTGGCATATGCTGAGACATTCTTCGTGGGCAGCACAGATTCAAATGCAAGGCTTTCTTTCAGATTACAAGCCAAAGGGAAAGAGTTGTTGTATCATAGCTCACAGCTGTTTTGTGCTCTGTCAGCTGGGTGATGTTAATAAGAGCAGCTAATGTTAGTAACTGGACCAGTTGTCACAGTCTTGCTGTGGATGTGTCGGATGTTCATCAGTGTGAAACAAAGCCAGATATTATTTTCATCTTTAGGCACTGCCTTATTTTTTGTTACAGTGGACATTAGATGTAAAGGATTTAAAATGTAGAATTTATCTTACAGCAAGTGAACCGTCTAAAACTATTGTTGTTTCTAAAAATGAAACATTTATTTATTTCCTATTTGCTCATCTTGGTATATCCATTTCATTGTGTTTGCATTAGAACATTTAAAAAAAGTGTTGTTTTTTTCTATAAGCAATAAAAAAAAAATCTCGTAATCCATCAGATTAAAGGAAAAAATGAAAAGCATCTTAATAAAGTAGCTGAACATTACTAAATCAAAAACGTTTAGTTTTCCTGAGCATCTAGTTTCTGGAACTCAGCTGGAGGGATGAAGGCCGTTCTTCTAAAACAGCGGGCCACGGGCCGGTACTGGTCCGTGAGTCGTTTGGTACCAGGACGCGAGAGTTGAAATTCATAGTTTTCAGGGTTTTATCATTTTTATCATTAACTCTGTTTCCCTGGATCTTTTCTTGTTTGTTATGAATAAATCTTCTTTAACTGTATTTATCCACGACACCTTAAAGGCCGTGGCACAAAAAAGGCTGGGGATTGCTGATCGAAAAGACATCCTGTCATCTGCTGTTGGGTTGACAGTGTTGGGAAGCTGACGTCATGGTGTAAGGCCAATAACCTCCTCCTCAACACTTCAAAAACCAAAGAACTCATAATAGGTTTCAGAAGGAAAAAGGCAGAGATCCAACCACTATTCATAAATGGGGACTGTGTAGAAAGGGTGGCAAGCTTCCGCTTCCTGGGAGTCAATATAGAGGAGAACCTTTCCTGGAGTGTGAACACCTCCGAGCTGCTGAAAAAGGCCCAACAGAGACTGTACTTCCTGAGAATTCTCAGGAGGAATAACATCACACAGAAACTGCTGGTGTCCTTCTACAGAGCCACCATTGAGAGTGTTCTAACTTACTGCATATGTATTTGGTACACTAGCTGCACAGGGGCTCAGAGGAAAGCACTCCAAGGGATCATTAACACCGCCCAAAAGATCACTGGCTGCCCTCTCCCCACACTGGAAGTTCTACACAACGCCCACTGTTTTAAAAAGGCCCAAAACATCATAAAAGACACCTCACATCCTGGCCACTCCCTGTTCGAACTGTTGCCCTCAGGCAGACGGTACAGGGCAATCAGAGCAAGGACTAATAGACTCAAACACAGCTGTTATCCAACTGCAATAACACATCTGAATACTACAAAAAAATGTCCATCACGCCACTCTTGTGTTAATCTATGCACGGTCTGAAGCATGTGTGTGGGAATGTATGTGAATGTTTTACTGTTATATCTTATTAGTATTTTAAGTATTCTATCTATTTTATTTATTGAATTTTATTGTTTTATTTATATTTTGATATTGCTAGGGATGATGCAATGATCGGGGACCATTCTTCATTTCGTTGTTCTCGTGACAATGACAATAAAGTTTCTGATGTTCTGATGTTACTTTTAAAATGTATTCCACTACAGATTACATGCCCCAAAATGTATTTTGTAACGTATTCTGTTACATTACTCAATGGCAGTAACGTATTCTGAATACTTTGGATTACCTATTATATTATCGTGCTTTTTACAACTACATGAATGTCCTATTGCTGTGATTTATTACTATTACTGAAGGTTACTCTCCATACCAACACCAGCTAGATGTTAAAATCTTAATATAAATGAGTAACAGTAGGTGGACATTAGGTAAGGCTGCACTTTTTGCAGTGATCTCGTAGAGAAAACTATTCGGCGCGTATATAAAACAGGTCCGCGGCTCTGAACCGTAGTAAAGGACCTCTGGCTAATACGTCGGGTTCGTGTCGGGCTCGTAGCTGAAAACTAGCTTTACTTTGTTGTCTGGGTCAACTTTGCTAGCGAGAGTCAGAGAGAGGCGTTGAAAGGCTGCTCCAACGGGACTTATTGTTGCGGAGGAAAACACAAACACAGCGTACAGTCGAGTCTTAATAGCTTACTTACAGCTGGGCTACAGCACGGACTACACTGCCCATGAGGCTACATTCTTTAGGGTGATGCCTGTAACACTCTGCCTGTTGCCTTCATATTAAATTGAATAATAATTTTAAAAAATATTTCTTCACGTCATTATGGCAGAAAGTAGGGGTGACATGGGCCGCGAGATTGAGACCCAGGCATTAGAGCCTCTTACTGTGTGTTTTGTTTGGGTTACCAAAAACAGAGAGGGCATAGCCGAACATATGAAACAGGAAAAGACTGCAGTGTAATCCATTTATTTCAACAAAGTAACTGTATTCTGAATACCACCTTTCGGTAACTGTAACGGAATACAGTTACTCATGTTTTGTATTTTAAACACGTAACGCTGGTGCATGTATTCCATTACTCCCAACACTGTTTGTTGATGATGATGGGAGAATAATGGGCTAATGGCTTACCCCATGTTGTTGTATTTCATTGGACCTTTTTGAAAAAGAAAAATTGAAAATTCCACATTTCCAGTGTTGCCGTCTTCCTCTGACTCCTGCACACTAGTGGAACATGGTTGGGACCAATCAAGTCAGCTAGGATGGTTTCCAACAGGATGGCTGTTACAAGTGTCCGTCAGTCCCGTCTCACATTTTGAAGAAGCTCATATAAACTAAGTTAAAGCTGCATAACCATGGCAACGAAGTCAGTCAGAGGAGAATGATGTTGGTGCTCCAATCACAGCAGGTAGCTTTTAGCTAAGCCAATGCTGAAGTTCACAGCATGTTTATGGTTGTGGAATAGTAGATGCTACCGATACTAGCTCATTTTGGAAAGTCGGTACACTCTAAAGTAAATCACTTCACTGTGACAGGACAAAACCCTGTTTGTTTGTTTTTCTATCATAAGAAAGTTTTGATGATGGGAAGTGACTCATAAAATATGTTTTGACATGTGCAGGAAATTTTTAGATGGCGCCTAACCAACAGTACGTTAACTTTGTTAGCTTATAGCACAGCTGCTACAAAGGTTGGTAGTTTTGTAGTACAAACATGAAATGTGGTGTTTTTTGTTCACTGCGTCTGATCGGTACAGACGAAATAACAGTTGTGCCTTACACCGTGAATCAGCCACGGAAAGTGCTTTTCCCCACTCGCTGTTGTACTTGTTGCCTTTCTTGTTAGACGCATCTTCAGTTGGTGCAGGTTGTGTGTTTGTTTCATCCTGATGAGCTCGTTTTCTTCCATTTTCTTTTAAAGAGTTCAAATATTGCTCACCTAACCCTTTTTTTCAGTGTGTAAATACGCTTCCCAGTTCCATTAGATTCTCTGAGCCGATCGCGCATATAGTCTACCAGCGGCAAACACAGAAGAATTGTGGGACATTTTGTAGTGTTTAAGGCCAATTACAATACAATTTGTTATCACAACAAACTCTGCAGCATTGTGACATACCGTGGCTTTACAAAAAAACAAAGTGGCTTGAAAAGTTTGCCCCATATGCAAAGTCATTTATCACACAGACAGCTTACAGCTGTAAACACCTGTATACCACTGTCAGATGAATCAGATCAGTCAACTCTCTGCTTTAATTGTTGAACAAATGAAGCAAGGCAGCAGATGAACTGGGAAACGGCGGTGGTTGTGTGTACTAACTGGATTTAAATCGGTCTCCAAGTAAAGACTTCAGTCTCCTTAAAAAGCAGAGCATCCAGCAGTGACTGTGACTGCTAGTGTTATAGTCTTAAACCATAATAAAAAAACATAACTGGTGATACCGGATTCTTTCTCGGCCCCATAAATGTTCCATAGCAACCCAGTAAAGTGAAACCTCTCCAGTGTGGCTGTTTTTGTGTTAACTGGAATATTATTACTGTACTTAAAGATTCTATATGATGCTACAATTTCTGTCCCTATTTATGTTATTTGTATTTCTATTATCTCCCTCTTGGAGAATAGAGACTGAGGAATGAAATGCTGGAAATTGCCTCATAATCATCTT